>NC_056740.1:27785582-27932018 GCF_019279795.1 Protopterus annectens | reverse complement strand
TGTGTGTGTGTATTTGTGCTTCTGCCTATACATACACATCAAAAGTAAGTTATGCATGTGTCTTTGTATTTTTATCTCTATTATTTCTGAAGAAAGTAAATGACTGACCTCAGATTGTAGATAGAATCTTTCTACTGTAGTCTTCAAATTTGTTGTTAATACATCTGTTTCTTTTTTGTATTGATGGCCTGAAAAATTGTTAGAACCCATTGACGCATAGCAGCTGAGCCAGTTGGGTTAAGATATTAGAGCTACTGGTTGGTTGTGGGGGTACAAATAATGTTTCAACCATTGTCTTTATAGACCAGGCAGAAATAATTTCTAAATAATCTATAATGAACTGTGTAGTAACAGTTACTGAAGCATTTCATAATTGTTCCAAGTTTCCAGCTTTTTGGTTTTTCTTGTTGTTGTGTCTTTCGGCTTTTCCCGGTTAGGGGTCGCCACAGCGGAACTCCGTTCCGCTAATGATTGGCAGTAGATTTTTACGTGCCGAGATGCCAACCCTGATGCACAACCTTCAACGAATGTACGCCCATTCACGCATGTCTCCACACAGAAGACGCTCTAGCTGAGAATCGAACAGGACAACGTCCTACTGTGATTTGATAACGCTACCGCAGCACCACCCCCACAAGGAATCATTATGCCCTTTCGCATGACTTCTACAAGCACTGTAGCAGCATTACGGTCTGTAATTCTCAAATTGCTGGATGAAAATTGTAGTGATCTCCTCAGACTGTCTACAGATGTTCTTTAGAACTGAGTGGAAAGTAGAATATGCGTCAGAGTTTGTAAGCTGCGTACTGGTTAAAGTTTAAATTATTTTGTAATGTTTCCTATAGATCTGTCACGATTTCGTTTTTTTTTTTAAATTTTGCTATTTGTTTTGAATTGAATAATGTTTGTCCCTTTTGTGAAACGATCCCTCCATTTATGATTTTTCTCTTATTTGTAAGTGTGTTTTTTATCCATGCAGTTATGTATAAATTTGGCATTTAGTGCATTAAGTTTAATGGTTATTTCATTTTGTGGAATAGTGTTATTTGCTTTAGAAATATGAAGGTATGCAGCATGCATTTTCAGTCATTCATCAAGTGCTGCTGTTACGTCTTCAAAGAATTACACAATATTTAGAAGGTAATCTCTCCTCTTAACAATCCATATTGTCCCGTGACTAAAAGAAGTAGGTCCACTGTAACATTTTGAGTGAGCTCCATTATAACTTTGTCCATGATTTTACACAAAATGCAGTTGAAGCTGATGATCTTAAATTGTTTTGAGTCTTGATATGACCCCCTTTGTTAATCATGTGTTGCTATGGCTATTCACCACAAGTCAGGGTTGTGTACTCTGCTTACATTTTATTTAACATAATCGACAGGAGATTGATAAGTTTCCCTTTATTTTGTTATAGGAAATGAATAGATATGCTGTCTGGTCCCATGGAAGTGTGTATTTGAATTTTATTTGTTTGCAGCAATCCTAACAAACAGCATGGTTGTTTGTCTTGCTAAATAATAAATAGCAGAAAGTGTGTGTTTATAAACAGAGGCCATTATTCTAAATACAGAAGTATTATTTGTGATGAAAACTGTCATATTTGACTTTTATGATTTAATGTTGCTGTATATTATAATTATTGTATAAGCAGTGGAAGTTTGACAAGGGGATATTGCATCCTTGAAACAAATGCTTTTGCTTATTGTCTTTAACATCTGGATCTTTGTTTAGTTTCTTCTTGTAACAAATGTGTAGCAGTTTGTTCCTAACCATAGACTGTTGGTAAAGTGCTTTAAGTGAAGGGCTTAGACTGGAAGGAGGGTCAGGAGTTTAAAAGCTGACTTTTGTTATGAGGAGAGGAGGTGGGAGAAAGCCAAAAGGAAAGCAGCCAGGCAGATCACAGCTAATACAAACCATACGTTGTAATTTTCAGCCTGTGGGTTTTAATGTGATCTGTACAGACAGGAAGGTGGCCTGGTCAGTACTGTTTTATTAACCCTTTTAATGCCATAACCAGAAAACTAGACTGTTTAATTTTATCTCTCAAGACTCCAGTAGTTTATTTGTTAATGTTGATGAAGAATTAAGGAATCAGTATTCTTTAAAAGCAGCATTATATCTGGGTTTTATTTAGTTATGGCACTGTAGGTCTCACTGAGTTGCAGGTAATAGTGCTTTGAAGCTTTTTAGTTGTGGAGAAAATGTATATTTTCTACATATAGTTCCTCTGCCTGAAAAACGCTACCCTGAATACTTAAAATTATTTGTAATTCAGAGTAGGCTTGGTAGTGAAAAGAATGCCTAAAATATGGCTATTTATAAAAGTAAGTGCATGTACTTCATAATGAATTTTGTTAAGGTAATTGCTGACTTTTGTCTCAAGATTGGGTCTTGTGTAGTGCAGGAAAATGAATCCCTTGCCTCTCCAGTGTTCTTAACTTTTCTTGTGCACTGATGAATAATTCATAACCGAAAGCAGAAAATTACAGTGGCCATGACATCCCAAATTAAACTTTGAGTTGTTGTTTACAGCAGGGGTATCATTTGATCCGATGTTGTCTTTTTCCATCTGGCTTCAACCTGTGGGTTATCAGATTTGACTCTGATCAGACACAAGCCAGTTCCTTCAGACTTTCAACTCTCTAGGCTCTGCCTCCCATACCCCCAGTCCTCCCCACTTCTCACCTGACCCCTTATATCTAGTTTGCTTTCATTCTTGTCAGCAGCTTGATCCAGATCCACTTTGGTGTATCTTTTATTCAGAAGCTTTAAGATGGTATTTTCTTGTTCTTTGTGCTTTCTCTTACCCTAATATTTCTAACAGAGTAGTGCAGTGTTTTCTGTAGCTAGTTAGGTATTTATATAGCTTTTTTAGGTGTGTTGTTAATCTGTTTGTATTGGCTTCCCACCTTTTTGTTAGATGTAGTCTATTTTAGTGTAGAATTTTTTTTTTATTGTAATAGTAGTTAGGATAGTTTGGTATGGATAAAGGGTTTAAAAAATGCATTGTCTGCTGGCATAAATTACCATCACAGGTCGCATGTGATAAATGTATGTATTGTTTAGGAGTTCCTCACCTGGACTCCTTGTGCTTGATTTAGTGAAGGGTTTCGGTCCAGGGCAATCAATGAGCATCAGGCCAAGTAGGTCCATAAGTGCCTTCTTCCCACTGGCCCTTTGTCTGCTTTTGTCTGTGCTCTGAAGATTGCGTCTTGCAAACATCAGTCTTGGAGCCTAAGACTTCTAAGGGGAAATGGAAAAGGTCCTCCTCCTCTTCTGTCCTAAGTCCATCTTCATAGAGCTTGCTGGATCTCAAGGTCCCATGACTTTTGGGTGCTCTGGCTGCCCACCGCCAGCATCGTCTCTGATTCCTCAGAGCCGATCACCCTCTGTGCCAGTCACCAACAAGGCTCCAAGTCTTTCTAGCACCTTTCTGCTTAAAGGGGCTCATTCAGGTAGGACAGTTTTCCCATTCTTTCCATCTACCTTGCTGGAGCTGTCATTAGAGTCTTCGCCTTCTGCACCCTGGTTCCAAGTCTCCCTGGCTTGGAGTCAGTAGACTGGTTCATCTTCATCAAAACGGCCCCTTAAGCCTTCAAGTCGGTGGCTTCTTCCTTCCAGTCATCGAGGGCAGTAGTCATTATCAAAGCTTCTGACTTGGAGCAGCTGATGATGTCCTTTTTGCAGACTCAGATGCAGTTAGACCTTATCCTTTCTGGTTCAGATCCAGCTCCCAGACCTTCAGCTCCATCTGTCTGGCTTCCTTTCTCAGCCCTTTGGGATCTGAAGTCATCTGGCTCAGCTGCTTTCCTACACTCGGTGTCAGATCCAGTTGCTTGGATTCTCTTCTGACTTCTGTCTTTGTCATGTCTACTCCGACTACTTTTGGACCATCTGGACATCAGGGCCATGGTGTTGAGGTTGGGATTTCCAGGTCAAGGTTGACTGTCCTTGCTTTGGGTTCGTCTCTCCCACTCGGAGATTCAGCATTTGACGGTTTGGCTCCGGTCTCGATGTCTGGGCTAGGCTGTAGCTCTCCTGGGCTTGGATGTGTGTGTAGTAACTCCGGAAACTGAGACCTTCAGTTTTGGGAGGCCAACATGCACTTCTGCCTTTGATGTTATAGAAGGGATGTTCTCCTGTTAGGAGATGTCGGGTTTCGCCATCTGGTGTTCCATCCCATTTCTTGTCTGGGCCTGTAACCAGTCATCAGCCTGATTTTGGACTGCCTACACCAGTTGGTCTTTAACCTGCTGCCATAGCAGAGCTTCCTGCCTCATCCCCTTGTCCTCCAACATCACTAGAGTGAGAGGTTTCAGAGAAGAGGTGGTGTATGAGGAAACATCTTGACTCCCCAGAGGAGTCTTTCATGGAGGATACTGACTTTGAGGAAGGAGAGAGGTCCTTTTAAGTCTTGGCAGGTGACACCTCATTTGATGATCTTTTGAAACTCCATCACCATTGCAGAGGCTGGACCACTGAAGCCCCCTCTCCAAGGGAGTCATTATTTTTAGAGGCCTTCTGCATGGGCTCATCCTTGCCTTGGGTGGTTTCCCTTCTGGATGCGCTTATAGACGTAGTGTCCCAGTGGATGTGGATGGAACCTGACACAGTGGAACTCATTACCAAGAATCCCAATAAAATCCTTGCTCTTCCCAAGGAATGACTGGATTGGAGTAAGGGTCCATCCGTGGATGCGATTGTGGTGGCAGTGGTCACCAAAAAGGAGATACCATGCCCAAAATACAGAATCTCAAGCTTTGAATCATTTATGGAAACACTCCTATGCCTCACCCACATTCGTGTTGAGAGCATTTAATTATTTATTGCACTTGACTAAACTCCAATGCAGTCTGGTGTCTGAAGTGTCGTGGAATGTTGAGAGACAGCAGTCCCTGGAGATTCAAAAGACATTGGGAGACTAAGTTGTCTACTCTACTTTTGATTACCAACATTTCCATGGAGCTTATTTCTAATGCAGCCAGTGGAGCATCCCAAGCTGCTGGCTCTGTCATTGACATCATCATGACACTTGGATGCAGTTATGTAATTTTGTAGATTGCTTCTAGGCATCCTTTATTAACACCCCATTTGATAGCTCTTCCTTGTTCAAGCTAAAATCAAGGATACTCTGTCTAGTAATGAGCAAGAAGGGAAGACCACCATAGGAGTGTGCTTTGCTAAACCTCTGCAAGCCTTCTCAAGGAATCCAAATGGGGGCAAATGTCTCTCTTTCAGAAACAGGATGCTCCTTTAGATGGTTACTTTCGAGGCCAGTGGGGACCATTATGGATGCTACCTAATGGGCAGTCCAAGATTCAGGGTTTCTGTGTTCTCCAGTGAGCCCTTTCAGTGGCTTTGAATGGTTGCAGGACTGTCCTGCTCCTGAAGCAGTTGGGTCACTTGGCTCCTTACCCAAATGCTTGGGAGGCCTTTGCAAATAATGAATAACATCAGCTAATTAGTGGGAGGACCTGAGAAACAGCATTCCTCATTTAGCTAGAAATATCTCTGTTTAGCTGAAGTGTATGTTTGGCTTGCTTGCTATTCTCTACCTGAATATTGCTGATCTCTGTCTGCATTATATTTTTCCCACCAACCCACCCAACTGTTGTATTCTTAAACTTGGTGTCTTTTGAGTTTCCTTCCCCTATTGTAAATCTGATTCTGGACACACTTCCCAGTCTCATCAGTTCATTCTACTGAGTACAGAGAGATCATTTGGGAAGGCCCACCCCTTAGTTTCTTAACCTTGAATTATCTTCTGTTTCCTCCCTTCCCATTTAACTTAAAAAAAACTGCACTTTGTTCAGCTGCTTTTACTGTATTTGTTTTTTCCTACTTTATTACTTTATTTTGCTTTTGCTGCTTGTTCTTAAAAGTGTTCAGTTGTATTTATTCTGCTGCATTTATTACTGCTTGTTAGTAGTCTGATTAAATTGTGACTGTTAGTCTAAGCCCTTGGACTTCAGGCCAGTTTTTTTTACATTAAGAAGGTTTATAGTCTACACTCTTGTGGCAGGAGAGGTAGCTTACTTCCTTCTAAGTTGGGAATTGCTAGTTGAAGGCTTAATGGGTATGTTATTCTAAAAGTGTCTCAGTTCTGGTTTAAGCCCTTGGGCTCCAGGCCAGTTATTTTACATTAAGAGGGTTTATGATCTTCACTCTTGTGGGAGGACAGGGTAGCCTCAGCCTTTCTGAGCTGGGAGGAGTTGATTGAAGGCTTATTGTGCCTGCTTTATTGGAAATTTTTTTTCTGAAATTGTTGCACTTTGCTGTAGCATAGACTAGATTCAGACCTGCTGAACCTAGTTCTATTTGTATAACCTGAGCACTAAACTAGGCCATCTTTTGTTGGAGAGGGTTCCCCTGCACCCTAGTGGCAAGTATGCAGTTAAAACCCATCTGATTGAAGGTTGCTGGAACAGGGCTCAGTTCTGAACTTTTTTATTGGTTAATTTGTTTAAATCAGTTTGCTCTTGTTTGCTACATAAAACACCGCATTTGCACAGTTTTGTGCTTGATTTAGCAAAGCTCCTCAAAATGTGACGACCAGCAACTGCTCTGCTGTATTTATCTGATCAAACCAAAGCATCTGCTAATCTCTGCAAAACTTAAGTAGAATTTTTCACAGTATGTTGCACTTTTGAACTGCATTTTTACCATATCACTGCTTATTTGAACTGTTTTTTTAATTGTTGGTCTGTTTGCTGTAGCATAGACTAGATTCTGACTTGCTAAATTCTAGTTCTGTTTGTGTAACTTGAGCACTAAACAAGGCCACTTTTGTTGTAGAGTGTTCCCCTGCACCCTAGTGACAGGAGAGTGCAGGAAGGTGCTGGAACAGGGCTCAGTTTTGAGCTTTTTTATTGGTTAATTTGTTTAAATCAGTTTGCTCTTGTTTGCTACATAAGCACCGTGTTTGCGCGGTGGGCATCGTTGGTGGTTATAGATGCAAACACTTCTGCCTGCAAGTTTTCCCTTAGTAGTCTGCTGGTGCTCCATCAGTGAGTTCTCGCTGTTGTTCGTCCCTCACAGGTGATATATTCAGCGAAGCTCCTAAGGCAGAAACACAGATCCTACCCACTAGCCCTTTTTTTTTTTCTCCTCTTTTTCCTGTCCTCTACTTTACCTTGTCCTTCCTGTCCTCTCCCTGTTTTCTGACCACATAAACTTACCTAGCATTATGGACTGACAGTTTCATACTGTTTTTCCAGCCAGCCTGGTCGACATGGGCATCCTAAGGCAATGTAGCTGTTGCCTCATGTACACCGATAACTCACTTCTTCTAGTCTACACAAATTCACTATGTGAGAGATGCATCTATATCAAGAATCTAGAATCCAGGCTCTCTCGCTCACCTGTCAATCCATCTGATACTAAGCAGGTTGTCAGCATGCACACATCATCTCCTGCACCTACCAAACCAACAACACATAAACCTACATATGCGGAGGTCCTTACCAGAAGCTTACTTAAACATCAGAGACCTCCCAAACACAAGCACGATTCATGTAATACATCTTCTGTAGTACATAGTACACATAATATATCACACACCAGTGTCTTAGCAGTCAAGGCTGTAAAGCATAACACAAAAACAGACATCTTAGTCATAGACAACTCAGTTGTGAGACACACAGATGTCCCTCTCACCAGGTTGGATAAGGAGAAAATCACGATCAGCTGTCTCTCAGGTGCCAGGATCCGCCATATCACACACGCACTCAAATCTCTCAACAGCAGGCACTGTTATAACTCTGTCATAGTCTATGTTGATGTGAATGATTCGAGATGTACCTCATTGGACTATATGAAGAGAGACTTGACTGAGCTCTCTGATTATGTGTTTCAGGCAGGTATGTCCCTAGCCTTAAGCAGCATTTTACCGTCGCCTAGGATGATACATCAATGCAAACAAAAAAATTATTGACATCAATAATTGGCTTAGTTTCTGGTGTCATTCAAAGGGGATCCAGTATCTCTCAGCCTGGAATTTCATAGTCGACAGACCTTGATGCTTTGCCAGAGATGATCTTTACCTGTCACCCCTGGGATTTTGGTTACTGGCTAAGATTCTTGCCACCCCCATAGTGCCTTTTTCAGGCAATGTCACAAGGCAAAATTCCTGATGTAAAAATGCCCTCTAAAAACAAGTTATGCTGCTAAATACTAGGTGTCTAAACCTGAAACTGCACTTACTGGAAGCAGTCCTCCCCTTGGAAGATGCTGACATTTGTGCAGTCACTTGAGACCTGGTTTAAGGCTGCAGAGAGCACCCCAGCTATACCAGGTTACATTTCCTTACACAGATATCACAAACTGAAGGCATGAGAACTAAAGGAGGTGGTTTATCAATATTCATTAAATATAAATACACCTCTAGATTTGTTAAACAGCACGATTCCCTTGAATTACTTCAGGTGCGATTTGACTGTAGGTAAGAGCCCTCTTCAGGTCATGGCCAGCTAAAAGATCCCCTCCATGAGTCAGGACATCCACTCCGCCTACTTGGATTTACTTGAGTCAGTCAAGATACAACCAAACATCCTGGTTTTGGGTGACTTTAATTACCCATCCGGTAAATTATGTTTTCTAACTCACTTGCCCAAAGGTTCCTGGACTTCCTTAACTCAAATGCCCTGGACTAGCTGGTTGACACACCCACAAGAGGCTCAAACATCCTGGATCTGGTGCTCACCAATATGGGGGACTGCAGCACCATGGGCATCACTATAAATAACTATAACACAAGACCTTCCATTAGCAACAACTAGACTAAAAAACGTCTCCCAGGCCAATTACAGCATAAATAGCTTCATAGCCCCTCCCCACAATGATGAAACTGACACCTATGCTGAGCACCTACACAACTGTATTGACTCTACTGTACCTGATGGAACCAAAGCAAGGTCTTCAATGAAAAACAAACCTGCTTGGTGGACAACTGCCATTAATAGGCTATACAACAGAAGAAAGAAATTGCTGTCTAAGAGTAGGAAGGCATGATCTCAAAGCTGGAAACACTCCCTCCTCAACTTAAACAACCAAATAAGACTCCTAGTGAAGTCCCCCAAAGCGAACTACAAATCCAAATTAGCTTCCCTAACTAAGGATTATCGCAAGATGTTATTTAGTTGTATCCGTAACCCCAAAGGTAAAGCCCAGATTTGCGCTGAACCCATACTTAATGGTACTTACATATACAGAACCTGTGGATATAGCAAACCTGCTGGCTGACAGGTTCAGTGAAAACTTCACCCCTCTGTCCCCGCCATATATACCCCAAAGCATCCCTAACACCTGTTCCTCCACTTAGTATCTATGAGGAGTAGGACTTAAACATCCTCTCCATGGCCAAAAACACAACCTCTTTGGAACCAAACAACATCCCGGGCTGTGTTCTACATGGATTAAAACAGGAATTTAGCATCATCATTGGGCACATCTTTCAGTCACAGCCTAAGCACTGGCTTCGTCCCAGAGGAATGGAAAACAGCTACCATCATCCCATTGCACAAAGCGAGTACATCTATGGATCCTGGGAACTATAGACTCATTAGCCTGACCAACCGTATCTGCAATGCCATTGAATGAATCATCATGGAAGGCCATGAAACAAATTATCACGGACTTTAACAAAGATAAAGAAAATCTCCAAATGCTCGAACCCACCCAGTTTGGCTTTGTCAAGGGGAGATCATGCCTGTTAAACTTGGTGGACTTCTTTGAGACAGTCACCAAAGCCCTAGACGATGGCAGATTTGTGCATATGGCATACCTAGACTTAGCCAAGGCCTTTGACACAATCCCCCATTCAGGCATCATTGATAAACTCTCCCAGCGGTGCATCAACCCATATATTGTCAGGTGGATTGCAAATTGTCTCACCTATAGAACTCATACGGCCAAAATAGGGGACTCCACCTCCTCCAGCAGAGCTGTAACCAGTGGTGTTGCACAGGTATCAATTCTGAGACACCCTGCTGCTCGGAATCTACTTCTCCAAAGTACAGGCTAAAACTAAAGGACTGTGGCTGACAAAGTTTTCTGATGACTGCAAACTGGGTGTGATCACTGAACCCCCTAGCGATTTCAACATCCTTCAAGAAGGTCTTACGCAGACTAATGACTGGTGCCAAAGTCATGGTCTTAAACTTAATGCAAAAAAATGCATTAACTTCCCTTTTGGTAAGGGTGATGTTTCTGCAGACTACCATCTCAGTAGCAGTACCCTAAGCACACAGTCATTGGTAAGAGATCTGGGCATACAGGTTGACAGCAACCTTAACTTCAATCGCCATGTCTCCACAGTGGTAAGTAGGGCATTTTATATTGCTCATCTGCTAAGTAAGGGCATTGCCTCCAGAAAAAAAGGCAATAACCCCCCTGTACTCTTCCCTCATTAGGCCAATAATAGAGTACAATGCACCCTGTGGTATGTTCTTTTCCAAACACCTGAAACAATTGGAGAGACAACAAAGCTTCCTTACAAAGAAAATTCAGAGTCTTCAAGAGCTGTCTTATGTGGACAACTGAAATCATTGTTACTTTACTCTGTGTCATACGGACTGCACAGAGGGAGACTGTGCCTTACATGTACAACAATCTCTGACCCAGCTTTAGTGGAAATGCTGGACATTCACAAGTCACCTGGCACACTGGTCACTTGCTCAAAGGACTTTAACTTGGTATGTGACATCAACAAAACTTGCTGGAGAGACAGATTTGTCTGCGTTTTGCAGCACCTTTGGAATAAGCTTCCTATTCATGTTAAACATGTTAAACAAAGCCCCTCATTGACCCTATTTAAGAGTAGCTAGAAATTCACCCCAGAGAGTTCCACCTGTGTCCCTCTTGGACAGGGGCAGTATGTGCTGATTTTAGTGTCTGCTTGAACCAGACACCATTGGGAACATGGGTTGAAATTGGCTTGGTTTATAACGGCCCTGGGGCCATTAGTTTAGTAACCTCTTATGGTCCTATGATCCTATGAGAAAAAGACAAATAAAACTGGGAATGTTGATAGTACACAGGAGGAGGAGGAATGACCTGGATAAAAAGTTTTTATCCACGTAAACATTACATGTAGAATGATATATATATATATATATATATATATATATATATATATATATATATATACACACACACACACACACAAGACCCTTCAACTTTGTAAAGCTGTTGGCCAGTGCTGTGGCTGAATAAAGCCCTGGATTCTATTATCATTTTATGTGCTAACAAGGGAGGGATGTGTATGACTGTCGTGGGGGCATGTGTTGTACATGTCTCATAACTGATCCATAGAGGAGGCTATGTGCTGAGGTCATTGTTCATAGGACAGGTAGGGCATTAACTAATCGGCCACAGACACAACAGCACATCCTATTGCACATTTTGACCCCAGGCATATAAATCACGCAATGAGGAAGGAATGATGGGGCACTGTAAAAAAAAAAAAAAAAAAAAAAAAAAATATATCCCCTTTGTAGTGGTATAATGCTATCCCAGATACATTATTCTCCTCACTGTCCCCAAGTATTGATGTAAGTTGGTCTGTGGGAGGAGAGAAGAGGTCAGTAGACCCAGTCGATGGGTGGGGAGGTGCTCGGGCAGCCAGCTGAAAGAATAAAAAAAAACTACCTCCTCTCTGAAAAAAACACTTTGTAAAGCAATTGGCAGTACATAAGCTATGCAGAGGTGCATGTTCCATACCATAGGCCATAAAAAGGCTATGCCAAGGTTAGAGGATGATGAGGCTCAATTACTAATGTTTATATAGGAGGAGATGAGATGAAAATGGTGATATATAACCAATCAGCAGGAAAGTCCCCAGAAATAGATGGCATTCCTGTGGAGTTTGGAAGCTAGGAGGGGAAAAACTGTAAACATCTGGAATGTTTTGTTTAACAGTATTTTAAGAGGAGAAGAAGCACAAACTTCATGGAAGGAAGTGGTGGTGGCTTGTAATACCTAAAGAGGTTAAAGACCCATCAGATAGAGCTTCATACAGGCCCATTTCAATCCTAAACCATGATTAGAAAGTGTTTGTCTATAATGGCTAAAAGAATGGCAAATGTGATGCCAAAATTGATAGACATGGATCAGTCTGGTTTGTGGAGGGAAGGCAAATATTTGACAGCATTAACAGAACATTGAGATCTAGAGGGAAGCTAAATCTAAGAAAATACCACTGTTGTTGGTGGGTCTTGATGCAGAGAAAGTATTTGAGAGAGTAATCTGTGAGTTTATGAGCAGGGCAATGGAAGCATTTGCATTCTCTGATAAAATTATAAGGTTTATTAGGAGGATATATAAGGGATCGGAAGTGAAAATTTAAAGTGGGTGGGTTCTTCTCTGATAATTTCTATTTGAGCAGAGGAACCAGGTGAAATGTCCACTTTACCTTTTGTTGTTTGCACTATATTTAGAATCATTGGCAAAGAAAGTAAGAGACTCAGAAATTCAAAGATATAATTGGTATGGTAGTCAAGAAAAGCTGACTATTTACACATAATATTATTCTACACCTGATAAAACCAGAAAAAGACATTTTGAGGTTGTTTAAAATCTTTTTGGGTACAAAATTAATGAAGCTAAAACAAAGGCAATAAATTATGTACCCCCACACAAATTAGTTCAGCACTATCCATATTTATGGGGACATGATAAAATGAAGTACTTAGGAGTTTGGATTAAAAGGATTCTGGTGTGGCAGCTAAGGATATGTGGGAAAAGACTAAACAAAAGATAGTATAAATTGAGAAATTGGAAGCTCCATTTTATGGATATGGATAGCAAGGTGCAAGCAGTTAAAATGTTTTTAGTCCCTTTAGTCTTATACAGAGGTCAGACATATTTTTATCAACTAGAAGAGAAGCTGTGGATAGCAATTAATAAAGAGCTGAAGGGCTTTATCTGGGAGGGGAAGATGGCAAGAGTCAAGTGAAATGCTGATTCTTCCAGTAGAACAGGGCAGATTGTGATTACCCAATTTGAAGGGGTATTTCAGGGCTGTACAGTTGAGGCTCCTTTACATAGCACAAGCAGAAAACTGTAATTCAAAGTGGAAAGGGATGATGTTGGAATAGTGGAGGGGAGCTCAGGAAACAGGGTTAGACTTGGATTTTTTGATGCAGGTCTTTAAGGAGAATAACAATAATCATACAGAATATTATATCCATAAAGCAGCAGAAAGTATTCTAAAAACTAAGCCAACATGGGAATGGAGAAAGGCGATTTTGCCAATAGTAATGTCTGTAATTAGGGATATAGACAATAGGTAAGAGGGGGCTGGAATTTATTGAAGAAAACTGGCAAAGGAACCCAAGGTATTGTGAACAAATAACTAGAGAGGAAAAGGTGATAGAATGGGAAGATGCCAATAATTTATTTTGACTGTAGGTTAGATTGACTTCCCTATCAAGGATTGCTATAGGCAAAGAGAAAGAAATGGGGGGTATCCTAAATGAAAGACCATCACTGGTAGAGTTTTTAGTAGAATCTAGAACAGAACCTGACATTAAAAAGGAATGATTAGTACAGCATATAAAATATTGCATAATAACTATAAGAATCTATCAGAGGAGGTGAGAAAGAATTGGGAAGAGAGATTGGATAAGCAATTCACAAAAACAATCGGAGGATATATGTTTGTCTCCCAAATATGTAACAAAATCTAGAAGATTTAGGATTTTTGCTTGGAAATGTTTACATAGATATTTTATACCCCAAGTAGACTCCAGAGATTTTTTCCTCAGCTAGGTAGCAAATGTTAGAGGTGTGATGGGGAAGAAAGAGGTAATTGGGAACATATTTTCTAGGAGTGTAGTGAATTGGTGGACTTTAAGAATTCCTTGTTGGATATACTATCAGAGATGCTGGGTAGGTAGATTGTTTTGACGAAGGACATGATGAGTTATGATACAGAATTGTAATTGCCTAGACATGGTAAGGCCTAGCTGTCTCTAATTATGGTGACTTCCAAAAAAAGCAATTGCTAGAAAATGGAAATCAGAATCTAAACCAGCTATATTAGAATTAGTGACTATAGTAACAGAGTTAAAACAACTGGAATTGAGATCTTTAGAAAAATGTAGGAGGAAACTACATAGAAAAATGGGAATTGTGGGAATAGTACATACAGAAGAAGAATGAGGTTTAAAAGAAGGCAGGACTTAAATGAGCTATGTAATGTTTGACTAAAAATGATTGGGTAGATTATAAGTGTATAATGTTTGCAACTGGGAGTATGTCAGCATGGTTTGTGATGCTTGCAACTAGGATTGTGTCAGTTTTGTTTGTTTTCATTTATGTGAATGTATAATTGCTTATGTTTTAAGTGATGGTTTAATAAAGATGTTTCTTGTTTTAAAAAAAGGGGCAGGAATTGAATAATTTATGTAATGTTGCTTAGGTTATATGATGTATCGCAATATATGTGAAGCATATTGTTTGTTAATTTTAACTTAATACAGTTTGATTATTTTTATTTAAATGTAAATGTGTCTATGTTTTAAGTGATAATTCATTAAAGGTGTTTAAAAAAAGAAGATGATGTCTGCACTTCCATCTGGGACCCAGTCATTAGCAGTTCAGAGGACTGCCCTTTGGCTTCACCACAGCCCCCAGGTGTTCACCAAATGTGTGGCAGTGGTAGAAGCTCTCCTGAGACTGCTGGGATTCAGAGTGTTTCCGCACCTAGATGACTGGCTCCTAACTTTCCCATCCAGGCATATACTTTTACAGGCAAGGGAGAGCTTGCTCCAGTTTTGTCTTCATCGAGGCATCACAGTCAGTTACAGCAAATTACAACTCACACCTATGCAGAGTCCGGAGTTCATAGGTACTCTTCTAGACATTGTCAATCAGATAGCCTCTCTTCTTCCAACACAAATTCAGACACTCAGATCCTAGGTCAAGAAAGTGATGTCACATCCTTCTCTCCCAGCATGAATAATCTAACAGGCCTTGGGATCCATGACAACAGCAATCACCCTAGTTCCTTTACTCAGATTTCATATGCTGTTTATGCAATGGACTGTTTCAGTACATTGGTTTATTATTCAGCAGTGTTTATTTGCCCCAGTCAAGGTTACACAATCTTGGAAAGAATATCCTCCTTGATGGCTTCACTCTGATGAAGTTTATCAAGGTCATTCTTTTTTTCTTCCTCTGCTCATGGCCACAGTGAGCATGGATGCCTCCCAACTGGTGGGGGGGGCACTACTTTAGAAGGAAAGTCAAAGGTGCGTGCTCCCCAGGCCAAGAGGCATATCAGTGTTCTGTAAATGAGAGCAGTCCTCCTAGCACTGCAGGCCTTTCAGGATGCTCTCCCTTCTGGGATGATTGCTATTCAGGCAGGCAATATGTCTGTAGTCTAGTACATCAACAAACCGGGAGGAACCAAATCTTACCCACTTTGTTGAGTAGCAATGAGTGTGGCAATAGCTGTTTCTCATAGCAGCACACATGCCAGGGAAGGCCAACATCATTGCAGACTAACTAAGCAGGCCCATTCCGATGCATCATGAGTGATCTCTGTGTCTAAGTGCAGAGAGACTTTTCTGTCAGTAGCAGCAGCCATGTTGTGATCTTTTTGCTTTTTCCCTCAATAAGTGCAGCAGGTTCTTTGCCCTGATCCCTCCAAATGGGGGTCACTGAGAGATGCCCTCCAGTGATCTCTATGCTAACCCTCAGCTACCTTTAGTCTCCAGTTATCCTCATTGGCCTCGTCAAATTTGGTTTCCCATCCTGTGGCCTCACCTTTTACATCCACAATGGACACTGGATCCCAATCCAGACTTACCTGACAGGGATGAATTACGTGAACATAACAGGCCTCAAACTGACTACATGGTTTCCCCAGTTCCACTGATTGCTAGATAGCCTGGGCTTTCTTCCCTGGTCCGTCATATTTTATTATCTTCTCAAAAGGCTTCTACAAAAAGATTTGCAAAAGTAAATGGAAGAGGTTTGCTTAGTGGGCCCTTAAGAGGGATTTTGAACCCTTTTTCTGCCTGCCCTTATTCCAGCTGCACATGAGGTTTTGGCTTCAATTTTTGATGAAGGGATAGTTTTTCTACAGTTAGGGTTCAGTTGGCTGCCATTTCAAACTTCCATCAAGATGAAAATAATTTGTCCTTAGATTCTTCTAGATTATGTAAAGCCTTCCTCATAGGAACTGTTTTGCTTAGGCCTCATGTGAAGGATCTTACTTCTCCTTGGGATTTAACTATCCTGCTTCAGGGTCTGACCCAAGGCCCCTTTGAACCTTCAGCCAAGTCAGACCTTAAAAAGGTTTTGTCTTGGAAAACCATATTTCTAGTTGCTATTACATCAGCAGTACAAGTAACTGAACTCCAGGTTTTCTTCTCCAAGGCTATTTACCTGGTTTTCCACGAAGCCTGAGTTGCTTACAGACCGACACATCTTTTTTGCCTAAGGTAGCTTCTGAGTCTAATATCAATCAGATCATTAACCTCCCAGTTTTCTTTCCAAGTGTCTCAATTAAAGGAGATTACATGCTCCATCTTTTGAATGTGCATAGACAACTTTGGTTTTAACTCATCGAACCGAAGATTTCTGTAAGATTGTCCAGTTTTTTGTATCCTTCTCACCTAAAAGATTGGGCATGACAGTTTCGAAAGTTACTCTGGACAAATGGTTAACTGATTGCATATCTTTTGTCTAAGTCATTAGAGCTCATTCCACGAGATCTATGGCTATGTCCTCAGCTTTTTGGTCAAGAATTTTCATAGATGACATTTGTGTGGCTGCTACTTGGTCCATTGCTCATAACTTTATTGCTCATTACAAATTGGATTTAGTTTCTAGGAACAGAGCTGCATTTGGCTCCGCAGTACTCCAAAATATCCTTTCATTGGGAACCACCCAAGGTTCATCTAACTGGGGACTCTGTCCCATCAGTTGAGGAATGAATGAAAATTACAACATCAGATAAACAAGTCATGTACTCACCAAAACATTACATCTGTGTTGTCTTATTCATTCTTTCTCAACTTCCTGCCCTCCTGACTCCCTTCCCTTTGCTCCTGGAGAAACCTAAGGGGTATAATTTTGAGGACTGTGATTCCTTGTTTGAGCTCCGGTTCTCTTATACTGAATTATAGGTTCATAGGTTCATAACTTATACCTTTTCTAAGTTCTCTTAAGGTGTTATTCATTGTCTGCTCAGGGCAGCAAACTTGATCTGAGGTATGGTAGGCTGGCGGAGCATTGTGGGTAAAGAGAGGAGATGGAGAGTTAGATCTGGAAGAAGCAGCCCAGTCAGATCAAAGTCATATCTGAAACCAGTCAGTTGAGGAATAATGAAAATGAACAACACAGGTTTAATATTATGGTGAGCACATAACTTTTTTTTAAAATTTCAATCCTACTCTTCCTGATAAGGATAGGAAGATTATTGATAAGTATGGAGAAAAAATTATATGCATCTGCAATTTTAATTGTCAGAATTTTGAATGGTCAGGCTCATATGATAAGGTTTGTTCTGACTAATTATGAAAGCATGGGGAATGTTTTGCCTGCATTTACTTCTTCTGAGGAAAAATCTGCTTTACATGATTTAGTTTCTTCTGTTGTGCAAGTCACTGCTCATTGTTTTCAGTGTATGTATGTATGATTCAGTTGATGGGTTTGGCCACTGGTACTTTATTGGAAGTTTGCCTGCTTGCATTCTTGAAACCTCCCAGATGATGATAAAAATGAGATTTTAAATTCTCCTTTGGATAGAAATTTATTTTTGGCCTCTCTGCTGTAGAAGTGATCAAAAATGTGATGGAGGGGTAAGTTGATGCAAGGAACCTCTAAAAATTTTCATCCCTCCTTTTCCTAATTTTCCAAGGGATTCTTTAACCCCTTGTCCAATGTTGGCAAAAAAGAAAAAGGAAATAATTGGTGTCAACAAAATACAGGTAAACAGATGTTTAAGAAGAAATGGTAAGGGAGTTCCAAATGGAATTTGGGAACCCCCAAAACCAAGGACAGTCCAACAACTCAGAATGGCGACTTAAGAGACCTCTGTCAGAAATATTGGGTAAGTAAATGGCTGTAACTAAATATATGATTTTTTTGAGCTGGGACACAAGATCTAAATTGTTTGACATAGTAAGGCCTTATTAAGTTTAATTCTCTCGGCTGCCAGAAAAGTAATTGCTAGAAAATGGAAATCGAAGTCTAAGCCAAGTGTATTTGAAAGTATTGAATATTGTAAGACAGATAAAATAACTGGAAGGAGGGTTCTTTAGAAAAGTGAAGAAAGAAATTACATAGAAAGAAATGGAAATTATGGTAACAATACCTGCAGAATAATGTTCAGGAGGAGAAAGGTTTAAGGGAAGGCAGGAATTCAGCAGTTTATATAATGTGGACTGATAATTACAAAAAAGAAAATATGTGATGTTTAATGTGTGTAAATGGGAAAATGTTAATATGGTTCAGTTTCTTTTCTGTTGGTGTATGTTTGCCTATATCTTAAGAGATAATTTAATAAAAGCGTTTAAAAAATGCTTCAGTTCAAAATCTGTTACCTCTTCCTCTTTCAAGTTTCCTAGTAAGTCCAGATTTAATAGATGCTTATCTTCAGGTCTTTATTATTTCATCAAACTGTCACTTCAGCAAATGGCATTTCATCAAAAATGCCGCTCATCAAATTCCCCTCATGTAGGGGCCTGCACCCCCGACACCCACCGCTAATTATATATACCAACTCCTAGACTGCACTACAGTGGGGAAAGGGCAAATTTCCTGATCCTCACTGTAGCGCAGTCTCAGTATGAACATTTCAGTGAATGGCATGTTCGATGAACTGATTTTTCAATGAACTGATAAGGACACCTTATCTTCACATCCCTATTAATTCAGACTTCAATTTTTTTTTCAGGTTGTGTGCGTCTGGATCACATTATCAGTTCTCTTCTTTAACCATTTGGACTATCCACTGCACCAAGAGTACTCGCAAAGTGTCTAGCTCCAGTTATAGTTCAGTGCAGGCTACAGGGTATCAACATTTTTCCATCTTAAATGTCCTGCTTATTTTTGCAGAGTCTTTTTCAAAGCGTCAGAAATCTCTCATTTGGGTGAGACATCTCTTACACAACACAAGCTGGGATTTAAAGATAACATTCAAAAGTCTTTTTTGTCTCCTTCACACGATTCTGCTCTTGGAGAATCAGCTAGACATTTCAGTTCAAAGAACTTTTCTTCCACAGGAAAAAGTAGATTTATATCTGTTTGTTTGTAAGGTTTTCCACTCCGACTTTGGTCACTGCGAGGAAACACCTCAGGATTTTGAGACTCTTGACGTCTTAAGATTCTTATGATACCCCTGACAAGATGCGACATGAAAAAAGATGAAGTAGTATCTGAAGCCTCTTTGGTCCCGGAACCAACATACTGTGTCTTTTTGAATCCCAGTGCTGGGGTTTGTCAAAAGAGAAATCACTGGATGGAGACTGCAAATATCCTCAAATCCATGTCGTCCCTTCTTACTTCCTGTTCCAAATCAGTCATTTAGTTCACCACAGATGCCTTCAGTTTCAAGAGGGATAAAAGTGCAAAGTGTGTCAGATACCAATGACAGATGCAGGCACTTAAATATAAAAGTGTTGATTGCTCTGAACAAGGCACTCAGTGCTCCAAATCATCCTTGGTCCCAGGCACTGCTTCCTTTTGTTACAGACAATACCCCAATCATGTGATATATCAACAGTCAACTAGGAACCAGGTCATACTTCCTTTCCAGACTAGTTATGTTAGCTTGGGATATAGCTTCACATTACAGTCTCACTCTACAAGCATTGTACATTTTGTCAGAGCACAACTGTGTTGCAGACAAGCTGAGAAGGACAAGAGCACACCCTCACGAATAGAAACTAAATTGGGGGGGATCCCCAAGACCTGTTTGCCTCCTGTCTGAACAATCAGCTGGCAAGATTCTGTTTCAGGACTCCATGCAAGAAGGCCTCTAAGGCAGATGCCTTTTTTTTCTTTAGACAGGAATGCACCTGTGTGCTTTTCCACCATTTCCACTGATATCCAAGGTACTTTTGAAAATTCAGAAGGAATCCCCCAAATTGTGATGACTCCTTTCTGGCCCAGGCAACAGTAGTTCACCATTTTTTTGGAAATGACCAGGGGCAATTACCACAAGCATCACAGACTGCATCTGCTCAGACAAGATCAGGAGTGTTTGATGCTCCCTAATCCCAGTCAACTTCTAATGACTACCTGTATGATAGTCTTAATTCCCTTTACCTGTTTTCTGAGGACATGCATCAGGTACTAATGGTGGCAAGAAAGCCCGCTGTTAGAAAATCCTATATTAGCAAATGGAGAAGGTTTTCTTGTTGGTGCCAGTAACATAACCAGCAACTCATTTCAGGGCTAGTTGTTCTCTGTTTTTACAATATTTGTATTAGTGTCCTATGGCCTTTCTTACTCCTCCGTCAAGGTTCATTTATCCGCCATTTCATCATGTCTGCCAATGGATTTTCCCCTTATAATGCATTGTCATGTTAAAATGATTTGAAAGGGGTTTTGCTTAACAGAGCTTCTAGAAAACCAGCAGATCCTCCTTGGGATCTTAATATTGTTTTAGAGAAGCTAATACTTGCTCCATTTGAACCAGCTAAAGTGGCTGACTTGAGTTTCTTAACATGGAAAACAGTTTTACTGATTGCTGTGACCACTGCAAGAAAAGTATGTTTGAGTTGCAAACTCTTATGCTGAGCCAACCCTGCCTCACTTTCCACATGAAAAGGGTTTCTTTGAGAGATGACCCTTCTTTTATCCCAAAAGTGATATCCGAGTTTAAAAGTAATTCAAATTACTCATTTCCCCATTTTCTTTCCTGACCCTAAAAATGAGGGAAAAAGTATACTCCATACCTTGGATGTCCACAGTTAATTTGGGTACTACTTTGACAGAACTAAATCTTTCAGGTCTTTGGATCAGTTGTCCGTTTCTTGTGAAGGTAAGAAGGGACAAGCTGTGTCAAAGCAGACTGTTTCCAAATCATTGTCGAATGCCTTTAGTTATGCACATCACAACAAAACTATTTCAAGCCGAGTCAATGTCCACTCTGTCAGGGCCTTGGCTTCATTTATGTATTTTTGGAAAGGGATGGATTCTAGCAGTATTCTAGAAGGAGCAACCTGGTCCTGTATACATACTTCTGCAAGGCATTATAAGCTTGATTATTTCTCTTAGTCTAGATCAGACTTTACTAGGACCATTCTCCATTAGCTCCTGGACTCTTCACCTTCCACCTCCCACCTCCCAAAAATTTGTAAGCCGTGGACATATTGGCAAAACAGTACATACTGCCTTTCTTGACCTGGTAAAGGTATTTGACACAATACTGCACTTGGGTATTATAGAGAAGCTCATAAATTTAGGCATAAATCCTTATGTCACCCAAATGATAGCCAGATGGCTCACAGATAGGATGCATGAAGTTAGATGGGGAACTCACCTCCACCAAGAGGCCTGTTACGAGTGGTGTACCACAGGGCTCAGTACTGGGACCCCTGCTGTTTGGAATATACTAATCTGAAGTCAAAGCAAATGTAGAGGGTCTGTGGCTTACCAAATTTACTGACAACTGCAAGCTGGGTGCAATCACTGAATCCCCCAAGATGTAGATATCCTTAAGGGTCTGACAGACAAAATAACTGCTGCCAGAACCATGGTCTGAAACTCAATGTAAAAAATGCATAATTATGCCCTTTGGGAAGATGACTACCCCTGCAAATTACAAAACTGATATCACTACCCTAACAGTAGACCCAGTAGGGACTTGGAAAATCAGGCTGACAGTAACCAGAACTTTGATCACCTAGATCAGTCTCCTTCACCATTGCCAAGATCAGTCTCCCTCACTATTGCATAGAGCAAAGAGAGTGAAGCGGAGGTCTGGCTATCTATCTACTCTTTCCAGCCATGTTTGGATTCTCTGTACTTTTCAATAATGTAAATGGGATGGTGGCTAGTGTTAGCTTGGTATTTTGGAAAGGTTATTGCACTTGCTGAGTCCCTTTGATAATTCTTGCCCCCTAGATGTGGCTAGGCCTGCCCCAGAGCAAAAGTTGCAGTGGGAGGGGCTTTACTTGATGAATGTGGTGCTGTCACTTGGGACTTCCCTATGTTGTGGCATTTTATTCATATATAAGAGAAGTGTTGTTACTCTTAGAAGTACCATTCATGTCCTTCCTGGGAAAAGGCTAGTGGTCAATGTGACTATATGTAATGTTGTTCTGAGATGCATGCGAGTTTACACGGCTATGGATTATGAATACAGGTACCATTTTTTTTACTCCTGCACCCTTATTTTCTCATTAATGTACCCATTCTTTTTCTTTGTATATTTTAATTGCCACCTTGATGGCTATAGGCTTAAGCAAGGAGGGGCTGTACATTTGTGCAGCTGGATGGCACAGGGTAACCTACCTATCATAAAGGCATCAGTCATGCAAGGATTATTTTTTTTCTTCTCTACTTCCTAACACGAGTTGGCCTCAGGTTGTACCTTGGTGGGGTTGACTGATCATAGCACTCGCTGGGCTGAATTTGAGTGTTCTAGTCATCAGTCATCCACCCCCCGATCTAGTAAAGATTTGTTGAATGCTCAATGCACTTTTGACTGCAGTCCATTCATGGAAAGCAGTTATACAAGAGCTTTGGCAGGATCACACCACCCTCAGGGCATTTTTTTTGACATCCTGTCAGATTATGGTTATGATTCATGTGTAAATATAGAACTCATTGTTGTTTTAATACACCTTTTTACAGAAAGTTGTATCAGGTTGTGTCAACCTCTTGTACTGCCTTTTTACACCATTTAAACTTTAAGTGGAAGAGATTCTCCATAACTACCACTGAAATGTATCATCAAAATTTATTGAAGGTTACTCTGAGTTTTCACAATCAGCAGCAGGTTTACAGTCTAAAAGGGAAATGGTTCTTTCTTACTTGAGTAAGAGAAAAGAGAATTTCATGGAATGTCTGCTTTGCCAGATTGGGGGTGGGTTGAGCTCTGATCATTCTGGCATACTTAGATTTGTGGATAACTTTCTTTTTTTCCTCTATGGTGGGAAGGTTGCCAGCTCTACATCACGGCCTCTCCCCATGCTGACTCCTTAGATAGGCCCCTTATCCTAGCCCAAACTGGATAAGGCTTTATCCTAGTTAATATTCATACAATCCCAAGTGTTTACTATTGTTTGTGTGAATGACATTCTATTGGCTGCAATGTGCCAAAAAACAGAATGTCGAACGCACAAGCAGTTTTACAACAGATAGTCGACTCCACTTATGCGAATGCACAACTGCTTTCGCATAAGTATAAATCGTCTATCTGCATGGAGAGTGCAGTACAGTGGGGAGTGGAAATTCATCCACATCCCCACTGTAGTGCGATCTCAGGGTTAGAATATATGTGTGGGGGGGTGCAGGGGGGCTTGCCCCCCTGCAAAAATGTGATAGCTGTATAGGAGTTTGATTTACATCAGCTCCTTTATGGCTATCATGTGGTGGTTTTGACAACAATGACGCATTTGGTTCGACATTGTGAACGGTAGCTATTTGTACTTTTGTTATTACCATTCGTTTATTTGAACGGAAAATGTTTTTCCGTTCGAATAAACAATAGTAAATCAATAGCAAGTATTGATGGCATTTTTTTATTACTTTTATAAGCAGATGTCTCTAGCCCAAAAATTTGTACTTTTGCACCTTTCAATGAGTAGCTACTCTTAGTATAACTAATCTAGACCTTTTGTTGATAGCTATCAAGTTCTTTTACAAAGGAAGGGCAAGCGTGATCTAGCTAAATGGTGAACTATTGCCCTATATAACATGTATTCTAAACTTTGTCTAAAGATCTCGCTGTTTCAGATGTTCTTCATTCCACATTGCTGCAGTCCTAACAATTGGGTAGTCCGCTGTCCAGTCGGTCAAGTAGATGGCCGGTTGCCGTCAGTCAGCGCGAGAGACGCCAGCGTCGCCCAGGGTACTAACGCGCATGACATGGTCCGATGCAGAAGCAATTTTGCGAGTGCAGGTGGTGCTCTCTGAAATTTTCTGAAGTCGGAGTTTCAGACCGAATCAAAGTTGGTGAATAACTGTATTTCTTGTGGGAAACAGATACCTCATAGGGATTACCATACCTTGTGTATACCTTGTTTAGGCCCCTGAGCACGATGTTGTTGGAGATTTAACAAACACTATATTAGAGGACGTTTAGACTGTGCCAGGTTAGTTTTTTGAAGCTTTGTAATTATAAAATGCTCCGCCGCGCTTAATCAAAAAAGCTAAGGACAAAACAGTGAAGCCTAGGGTTGATGAACCGGCAGTCCCAGGCAGACGCCTTCTTTAGAAGGCTCAGTGGAGCCAGAGGTTTTGCCAGGAGTTTCTTTGGAGTCTCAGGCAGAGACTTTACTGTTTCAGGTTCTGTGCCTAAGAAACATATGCTTAAAATGGCAGAAGATTTGATTACTATGATTAGAGGTTCTATGCCCCTCCTGATAAGAGGCCTAGGGTGGAACCTGAGTTTGAGAGTTTTGAACAGTGTTCAGAGTATCCTCCTTATTCTGATTCTGATGTGGATGATTCTGAACCCTGATTCCTTGCCTCCTGCTCCTGTTAAGTTTTGATGCTGTACAGGCCTCCTCGAGGGTGGCTGCCAAAATGGAGGACAAAGCTAAGTCTATGCAATTTTAGGCCTAGAACAGGAGTTCACCTGCTCAGACTTCTGGTGAGGGCAGGGGTCAGGAGTCCTTAAACAGACTCAATGATTTTGTCAGCTGCCAGTAGATTCATTTGATTACTCAAGACAGATGGGTGTTGGATATCATTCACCACGTACAGGTTTTATTTCCATACATTGCCCCTTTCAAAGGCATGCCACTCCTCCTCCTTCACAAAAGAAAAGAGCTCACAAGCAAATTTCTCAGTTACTCCAGATATTCGCCTGTTCCTCCTAGTACCAAAAGGGGAACACGTGGAGACCAATTTTGGATTTATCTATCCTCAACACTTATCTGGACATTCCCAAGTTCAAGATGTTGATCACTGGATGGTAACTTTAGATCTCAAGGGCTTACCTTCATGTGCCTATAAGGCTAAGTTGCAGGAAGTATAGTACAAAGGTTCTGGCTCCAGTGAGTAGCTTACACTCAGGCTAAAAGGAATCAAATCTAATCTATTACTTGGACGACTGCCTGATTCTGGCTCAAGAAAAGGAAGACCTTCTACAGCATCTGATCAGTCCTGACTGACTGACTGCAAGACCTTCCTTCATTAGGGTTCATGGCATCTTATTCTTCTGGGTGCTTCCAATGCCAAACTGCATATGAGGAAGCTACAATGGTATCTCAAAACTGCAGGATTTGGACACTGTCATTCAAATAATACCTTGCCTTCAAAAATTTTTGTGGTGGCTCAGGAATGTCACCTAAACAAGCTCATCTAAATGGAAAGTGGATACAAGACACAGACTACAGCATCTACATATCAACATGAAGGAGATGTTTCCAGGGCAGGTGTTGATTCTAACAGACAACACAACTGTCATGTGGTACATCAACAAGCAAGGGGAACACATTCTTATCCTCTATGCAGGCAAGCAATGATTTTATGGAAACTGGATCTTCATGTATTTCAGACATTGACAGTGTCATGGGGAACTCCAGACATAGATCTGTTAAACTTCTCCACTAAACCACCAGCTGCCAAAGTTTTGCACAAAGGGTTTCATCACACAGCTTGGAAAGTGGATGCTCTGTCTTTCAGTTGGAAAAATCTTCATGTGTATGCCTTTCCACCTCTGCCTCTTCTTCCAAAGGTGCTATTAAAGGTCAGACAAGACAAGCCAAGGATGATTTTAATAGCTCCCAGATTGGCTCGGCAACACTGGTACCCACTACTAATTTGGAGATTTCTGAGCCTAATTTGAGTGTGGCTCTTCAATATCTTACTGAGTTATTGGACAAAGGTTATCCTTTGTTCAAGCAGTTTCTTAGAGGGGCACAGAATATAAGACCCCACGTAGAGCTCCTACTCCTGCTTGGGATCTCAATTTTGTGTTCTGCTTTTCTGTTGGCTATTAAGACAAAAAGAAGGTCTCTGAGTTGCAGGCCCTTATGGCAGTAGAGCCCTTTTGATTTTCCATAAGGATAAAATAAAGGGAAAAAGATTTTGCACACTTTAGATGTACACAGGCAATATTTAAACAGGACTAAGGATTTTAGGCAGTCTCAGCAGTTGTTTGTTTCTTTTGCTTTGAGTTTAAGAGGGCAAGCCTGTGTCAAAACAAACTATTTCTAGGTGGATTGGGGGTTTTGCATTTTTTTTGTTATTCCCATCATGCAAAGGAGATTCCAGCTGGGATTAGGCCTCATTCCACTAGGGCTACTGCCACTTCAACAGCATTTCTAAGGGGGCAACTAAGGATATTTTGGAGGCAGCTACTTGGAGTTCAGTGCATACTTTCTCAATTATTATCACCCCTCCTCTCTCTAAAGTCTAGGCTGGTTTTGCCACAGCTATTTTGCAAGGCA
Source organism: Protopterus annectens (assembly GCF_019279795.1). Taxonomy (NCBI): domain Eukaryota; kingdom Metazoa; phylum Chordata; order Ceratodontiformes; family Protopteridae; genus Protopterus; species Protopterus annectens. Next base: position 27,905,433 of record NC_056740.1, on the reverse strand, counting down.
TGTTGTCAGCAGGTGAGGTTATATGCTGATAATTTTGTATATATTGTACATATTTTGGTGCAGGTATATTGGGCCTTGTCTTTTTTCCAGTCCCTGAAAGACCTGTTAGTACAGGGTTTTTTTATGGAATACATGTCCACCCACTACGGGAGATACTTCTGTATCTAAAAGAGTTAGCCTTGAAGGTGTGCTTTGCTTCTTGTCCATCTGCACTACTTTTATATTGTGACATCTCCACTGCATTGGATTATGTCTGTCATCATCAGCTGTTGGCTGTCCTGGAGCCCATAGGCCTTATTTTTGTTCTTTGATTCATTCCATCTATTCTGCAGCTCTGCTCATGCCCATTATTAATGGGTGGAAAGGGCCAAAGCTGCCCATGGGCATTGACTTCCGCCAAGGCTGTCCCATTAATAGGTACTTGTTTACCCTTGTGATCCATGCTTTTGTGCTTAAGGTTAGGTACTCAACCTCGCTAATGTCTTTGCCTTTAGAAGTGAATGGTGATTATCTCACCATCTTTGTAGAGGACTGAGAGACTCTTATGGCCATTTGATTGACTGAGACTGGTATTGTTACCAGCTGCCTTGCAGTTAAACCTCATTTGGTGTACTGGGCTAGGTTCAGTTTGACTTTTAACTCCTGGGGCATTTCCATCTTAGTAATTTGCATTATAGACATTCCTTCTGGGGAATTTCTTAATGAACATTGCGATGACTTGTTTGCAAAGGTATCATGAAAGTTAGATTTTTGGAAAATATTCTCATTGACCTTTGCCAAGAAGGTTTATCTTTGGAATACCTGCTTGCTGCCATTTTTGATTTATGTTTCCTGAATGCACTTGTTACCCAAATCGAGAGAAAGAGAGAAACCTTACTTCTGTCTGTTATGTTTCAGTTCTTTTGTGGGTCTCATTTACCATTGTTTTTAACTCCTAGGACAGTGAGGGGCTAGGGCATTTTGCATCTGGGAGTTTTTCTTACTTTAGCTCTGTACTGTCTCCTGAACCACTTAAAACATGAAGAATCTGGGCAAGTTATTATATGCCTGCTTTCCAGTTTTCTAGTCTTATTATTTATCTGGGGTAAGGACTTTAAGGATGTTACAGATATTATTTTTTTGAGGGATTCAGGCTGATTGTTGTCTTGAGGGACATCTTTTCCCTTATTATTAGCCACTTGGTAACACTGATGCATTCAAATTATGACTAACCACTTTGTTGAGGATGGCTATGGTGATAGGACCCCACAGCAGAGAGTCAGTCAGTCTACATTTTAGGCAATGACTATTGGGCTCAATTACTGAATGGTCTGATTTTTTTTATGGAGGACATCTTTGGCCAGCTTGCCTACTAATGCAAATAAACTTTACCAGCCTCCTAAAGACTGCCTTTTTCCTCGACAAGATTTTCAGGGCTTAGAAACAGAGGAACAAACAGGGTATCCTTGAAGATTAACCCCTCCTTCATGCCTGAGGTAGTACTTGAGCTCTGTCTAAACCAGTCCTTTCAGTTAAACATATTTTATATAAAGGCATGACAACAAAAGATACAGAATTATGTGTACATTAGATGTACATAAGCAGTTTAATTACTGTACTCATTAGCTCCCATTAGTTACAAATTAGTCTGATTAGCCTGGTATGTACAGCTATGGAATGTATTATATCAGATGTCATTAATTTGAACATTGAAAATCTGTCAATCCTGAACCTTCATCAGTTTGGTAGGTCCTACGTCTTCAACCTTGTTAATTTCTTTGAAAAAGTCAGTGAGGTAGTGGACAGCAGTTGTGCAATACATATAGCATATCTGGACCTGGTGAGTTTGTTTGACACTGTTCCCCATGTAGGTATTATTGGCAGACTCTAAATCTGAATATATATTCATATATTAAGTGGTGGATAGCTAACTGGTTGTCTGACAGATCCCATGTATTTAGAGTCAGAAGTGCCATTTCTGAAATCAAAAACTGTTATCAGTGGTGTACCACAGGGCTCAGTGATTGACCTTTCTCTTATTTGGTATCTCTCTCTGTTTTAGACCTGTAGACCAACTCTTCTGACCTATGGTTATGTAAGTTTGCAGACAGCTGTAGGTTGGCTGTTACTTGATCTTTCACTAACTTAACATTTACTCAAGTATGTTGCTGCAAGGACAGTGGTCTCAAGTTAAATGGGAAAAAATGTAGTATAGTTCCTCATGTTAAGTTAAGCATTTCCACATCATACGATGTCGTACATATGGCACACCCCTCTAATCGGGCACTATCTGGGATCTAGTCACATTTTCTGATATTTCTTTAACGTTTGATCATCATGTCTCTGCTGTAGTTTGGAAATCTTTCATCTAGAAAACGTGTGTGGAAGTCTTAATTTCCCATTACTTACATCTTATTGGACCCATTAAGGAATGTAATGCCTCTTTTGGCATGTATGTGTCTAAATATATCACTCAGTGATTCCTAACTAAAAAGATCTGTGGCCTCTAGACCCTCAACTACTGAGGCAGACTGGTAACCATTTCCCTGTGTTTGGTCTCTTACCCCACCCAGTTCGGGTTTGTGAAAGGCAGATCATGCCTTCTGAACCTGATCGACTTCTTTGAGGCAGTCACCAAAGCCATAGATGAGGGTAAGGTGGTTTACACAGCCTATCTTGACCTCGCCAAAGCTTTCAACACCATCCCCCATTCTGGAATTATAACTAAACTCACTAAACTAGGTATAAAGCCCTACGTCACAAGATAGGTTGCCAACTGGCTCACTGACGGAACCCACGCTGTAAAAGTTGCAGACTCCAAATCTGACTTCAAACCAGTGACAAGTGGAGTACCACAGGGTTCAGTCCTGGCACCTCTCCTGTTTGGTATCTACTTCTCTGAAGTACAGGCTAACACATAAGGCGTCTGGCTAATGAAGTTCGCAGATGACTGCAAACTAGGAGCCATAGTCGAGTCCCCAAATGATGGGGACATCCTACAGAAGGGCCTCACTGAGGCAGATGTCTGGTGTCAGAGGCATGGCCTCAAGCTCAATGCCAAAAAGTGCATTGTCTTCCCCTTTGGTAAAAACTCTGTACTCATGAACTACCACATAAACGGCAGTCTACTTAATGCCTAATGTGTGATAAGAGACCTTGGGACTCAGGTGGACAGTAGTCTCTCCTTTGATAATCACATTGCCACAGCAGTCAGGAAATCCTTCTATGTGGCACACCTCATCACGGAAGGGTTCTCATCCAGGAAAAAAAAGGTCATTGTTCCCTTCTACTCGTCACTCATTAGACCCATTATAGAGTACAATGCCCCTTTTGGAATGTACCTCACAAGACATCTGCAGCAGCTGGAAAGGCCACAGAAGTACCTCACAAAGAGGATTACTGGCCTCAAACAGATACCCTACACTGACCTTCTCAAAAAACTCCAGCTTTACTCTGTAGCATATCGCCTACTCATAGGAGATCTCTGCCTAACATATAAAGCTATGTTAAACCCAGAGCTCTTGGACATGCTACACCTAAAGAAATCCCAATCCCTCTGAGCTGCACGCTCTAGGGACATAAACTTTCTCACCACAATAAACAGGACATGCTGGAGGGGATAGATTCCTTTCCCAGAGATTTCCTATACTGTGGAACAAGCTACCCATCTATGGCAAGCAAAGTTCCTCATTAGCACTCTTCAAGAAAAATCTTGATGAGTGGATGAGAAATAGGAAATACACCCCGGGGATCACTTCTGTGGCTCTGCCCGACAGGGGCACAGGAAATTAACTTTCTTGGGTGGCGTACGCCAGGGAACCTTGTTGGCTAGGCTTACTTAGGCGGATAGCCTAGTACCTACCTATGAACCTATGGACTCCTCCAAGGTGATTTGTGTCTAACCTCTAGAGCCATGAAAGAGCTGACCCTCTTTGACCTCCTGTTCTTTCACAGAATAAATTATTCTTCATGTACCTGGGTAAGCCTCCTTAAGCAGACAAAAAATACATTCTGGTATGATGGAGCCATATCTAAACATATCCTACACCTCTCTAACAAACTTCCACTGCTTGTCAGGCAGAGATGCACCCTTGCCAACTTAAAAGGTAAACCTAAATTTCTAGAGAAGTGTATACACTCGCAGCTACTAAAATTTCTTCTAGATAATAATCTCCTTACACCTACCCTAAGCGTTTTTTTGTACGGCACGTAGTACAACCACAGCATTACTGTCTTTCTCAGAAACTGTTAACAAATATGGATAAAGGCCTGCATATATCAATAATCCTACTTGACCTGTCCAAGGCCTTTGATAGAGTGTCACACTCCAAACTAATACAACAACTCAGTTCAGTACGCTGCTCCCAAGCTACTCAAACATGGTTCTACAACTATTTTAACTGATAGACAGCAGTGTGTCAGATGGCACACCCACCCATCCAAATACCTAGTAAATAATACTGGATTGCCCCAAGTATCCATTCTTGGACCTCTCCTCTTTAATATCTTCATTAACAATCTCCACATGGCATCCCTCTAAAGTACTGTTATCCAGTATACAGATGGCTCTACAATTATTTCTACTTCTAGTAACCCCCAGGATCTCTTAACAATGATACAGGGTGCCTTTACCTCCACTGAAAAATGCCTTAATGATGCCCAACATTTACTTAACCCAAGTAAAACAAAGCTCCTATTGTTTTCTCCTAAGACACTTGCAAATGAATTCAAAATTTAGTCACAGAACAAAACCCAAATAGAGACTGTAACTCACTCAAAACTTCTAGGCATCACTGTTGACAACAAACTGTCTTATGAACAACATATACTTAACACAATAAAAAAAACACATATTAACCTTGGCAAACTTTACAGATGCAAATATGTCATGAATACCTCTATGAAAATAGCATTAGACAATTCTTTCGTACTTCCTTCCCTTCTTTATGGTGGTCTTATTTTTACCAGTGTTCACATCACCCTAATAAACAAACTACATTCATGTTATCACAGAATTGCCAAATTTGCTACTGTATTCCTAATCGTTCCCACCACTCTTGGCCCTCAAAAAACTAAATTGGTTATAATTTCCCTACTACCTGAATTTAACTCCACTATCTCTGGCCCACAAATTAATTTAACTACCTGATAACTGCCCTGCTTTAAAATGTATCTTACAACCTTATACCCCATCAAGAATTCTTCACTCCAGCAGCCAACAACTCTTACTAATATATAAACCTACCAAAACCTCCACACATCAGTACTATTGAATCCCTTCAGACCTTCAACAGTACATTAAAAGACCATTACTTTTACTCCTACATTTGTTCTTGTACCTAAACAATCAACTTGCCTTACTTACTCCACCCTTCACTTTTCACCACCTACTACTATCAAATAGTATCTGTCCATTTGAGTTTTTTTCCTTCTCCCCTCCCCCATCTTTGCTCACTGTGACGGCCGTGCCCTGGCCCACAATCAAGGAGCCTCAATCCTCACCACTAACACCAGGGAGGTCGTCTCCAAGAAAAGGAAAGGATAACTAATACACACAGTAAAGTACAATTTCCCTTAAGTGCACACAGAGATCACAGTCAGTCTGGGGCTGGTTGCTCCCTTGCTCACCAGGTCCCCAATAAGACTCCCCACTGGCACAGCTGTAGGGTCCAGGTCTCAGCCTAGCTGGGCAAGCTAAAACCTCCAGTACCCTCTCTGTCCAACCAGTGCTTCGTGTCCCTGCCAAGTAGCTGACACACCACACACACACTTTGAGAAGAGGTTATACAACCACACAGACCCTCCTGGGAAAAGGCTGGCACAGGTTCTCCAGCTGTGCCGCTATTACCCAGACCATTCGGTAGTAATTCCTGCCACCACCCAGCTAATATTATCAGCTACTAAAAGGCCCTTAAAAGGGTGTCCAATTATTACTGTGCAATATTATAATCCAATGGTAGTATGACTAATCAGTCTCAAGGCTTATTGGACGGGCTTATTACAATAAACTCTATAAATATATAATGTACTCTAAAGCATAATTTATCTCTACATAAACCAGCCACAGGTAGAAGGTTTTAAAAATATTTAATAATAAATAATTAAAACACAAGACAAAACTACTACACCACAGAGATATCTAAGAGTTCAGAGATCACACAGAAACTTAAAATAATACAGTAGTACAGGTCTGATTTCAAAGAAAAATACCTAATCAAACTTTACTAGCTTTAACTATTTCTACAAGAAATCACAGTGCTAAAACTTACATGTGAGCTTAGGCAGAGTGCTGAGTTAGATATCCAAGATCAAAATGCTTACAGTCTCTCACTGAATAATAGTTTTTAAACACTAACCAACAGCTGTGCTGAGGCCCTTCCAAATTGCATCATTTTGACACTTAGGTTTTCCTAGTATTCATATTGCATCATCTTGACACCTGATCTGAGTTCTCAGGCCACAAACTGCATTATTTAGCAATCTAGCACCTGCTCAGAAACTTACAACAATAAGAGACATTTCACATGTCTACTTTAGCAGAAACCAGAGCAGTAAAGCACCATCCACATGCAAATTCTGGTCATAAACTTTAGCCTTAAAACAATGGGAATGAAACCTTCATCCAGATGCACTGGAGCCGACTTGTAAAACATGAAAGGGTCACAACATGCTTCACTGGGCCAGTAGAGTGCAATGTTGTCGCATATTTTGCAGATGTTCATCGTGTTACACTGCTGCAGTCATTACACTTGGGTTATCCTGCCGTCAGGTGGTCCTGCAGTCGGCCCGAATTCCAAAGTCTTGGTCCGGCGTCGGTTGCTGTCGCTTCTTCCCTGATGTCAGTGCGCCAGGGGTATATAAGATGCATCCAACACCATTTTCTTCAGTCTTTCTTGCCGCGCGGTGCCCGAAGCAGAATCAGTTCGCAAGTGCCGGTCGGCCGACACCTGAGATTTTCGAAGTCGAATTTCAGATCGAAGTCTTCAATAAAGCTAAGTACCCCATTGGGGAAACTGTTTTCTTGACTCAGACCGATGTCAGAAAAAGTTAATAATTGTATTTCTTGTGGGAAGCAAATACCTCATAAAGACTTCCACTCTTACTGTATTCCATGCCTAGGCCCTGATCACAACTTCACTAGTTGTCGGTTTTGTGCTAGATTTAACAAACGCACTATAAAAAGACGTTTTGATTTTGCTTTGCACTACTTTGGCCGAAGGTTCAATTATACGATGCCGTCGGATCAGCCGACGACCTCAATACCGAAAAAACACAAAGACAAGGATAAAGAGAGGCATCCGAGGTCCAAAACCGACGAAGAAACCTCTTCTAGGCCAGTCGCCGGCAAATTCGCCGGTTCTCAGTGAGGCGCTTTCGCAGCCCCTGACACCCGCTACCTCAGAGCCACAGGCCGCTTCCGACTCCCACGTGGAGATATCTAGGCCTCTGGAAACTCAAGGTTATTGGGCCTACGGAAACTAATCCCTCAGATGGGTCCGGAGCCGCTGAACAGGCATCGGCTTCTGTGGGTGTTTTCAGACCTTCACAACTTACCATTAAAACAGCAGCCAAGACAAAGGCACCATTAAAGATAAAGAAACAAGTACAGCATTCTCCTGAACAGTCCTCCATGCCTAAGAAACAGATGCTTAAAATGGCCGAAGACCTCATTACTATAATCAGGGGTTCCCATCCCCCTCCTGAGAAACGGCTTAGGCAGGATACAGACTATGACTCCTCTGATCAGGTTTCCATTTCCTCTGATTCCTCTTCAGACCAGGGATACTCTCTATCCCCCTATGAGGACTCTGATGCTGAAGAATCTATCCCTTCAGCCTCTCCTCCTGAGGATTATTCTTTTGGGGAAACTTTACATACCACGAGGGAGCATTTCCATTGGGAAAGCCAGGATTACTCAGAATCCAAGAAAAGGCTCCGGGATTTCCTCTTATTGCCTCAACACAGGCCCCTGGCTATTCCGCCTGTGCTAGATATTGTGGATGATGTGTTCTCTGAATCCAGTTTATCTCCTGACTCTTTGCCCCCTGCTCCAGCCAAGCCAGATAGGTATTATACAGTCCCCGACTCTCACAAGTTTCTTTACAAAAACCCTGCTGCTGATCCAGAAACTATTTCCCAGGGTCCAAAAGGGGTTAAGGCTTCTATTGCAAAAAAAAAAACAATACCCTCTGACAGAGATTCCAGAGCTTTGGATAGATGGGGGAAGAAGGTATGCACTTCTGCAACTTTAGCAGTAAGAGCTTTAAATTGCCAGTTTCACATGCTTAAGTGCCAACAATATTTAATGGCTCAGTTAAAACAGAAAATGCTTGCAAGCACAGAAGCTCCTGATTGTAAAGAAATGCAGGATTTATTGCATGCAGTTGAACAGGTGGGAAAACATACTCTGCAATGTGGTTTTGATTCTTTAGAGGCCTCTTGTAGAGCCGCAGTTACAGGTTCTGCGATTCGAAGACATGCTTGGTTAAAAAACAAAGTTTACTTGATCATGTTGAGGCAAAATTATTGGATGCTCCTTTAAAGCATGATACTTTGTTTGGTGTTAAGGCAGAAGAGGTGTTAAAAAAAATGGAGGATAAAGCTAAATCTATGCAAACAGTCAAGGATTTCTTACAGGTACAGCCACCTCGGTTTAGCAGAAATTGGCCAACAAAGAATTGGTCCTTTCCAGTGTCAGACAGGCCACAGAGAGGCAGATACAGACACCCAAGAGGCAGATCTCAACCCCAAGGCTCAAACAGACAGCGACAGTGGGGTACCTCAACCCCAAAAGGTGGTGAGGACAAGTCTCAACCCTACAGGAAACAGTCACAATGACTTTCCCCTTCGTACGCCAAGCATGTCCCTTTTGGAAGCCCCCTTGGGGGGAAAACTAACACTTTTTTCTCAAAACTAGAAAACAATCACCAAGACAAATGGGTCCTGAATATTGTGTCTGAAGGTTACAGATTCCACTCTCATACTTTACCAAGGCTAAAAGGAATGCCAGACCTGCCACAAAATCAATGGGCAGAGGCACAAAAACAAATTTCAGCCCTCATGGACATGAGAGCTGTTCAAAAAGTACCACAACAGGAACAAGGACAAGGATTTTACTCAAGACTCTTCCTGGTCCCCAGAAAGGTCAAGGCCTGGAGGCCCATACTAGACCTTTCAATTCTGAATACTTACCTGGATATTCCGAAATTCAAAATGTTGACATTACAGCAGCTTCTACCCATGTTGAGCCAAGAAGGCTTGCCTTGTTACTCTGGACCTCAAAGAGGCATACCTGCATGTCCCTATCAGACAAAATTGCAGAAGATACCTCAGATTCAAAGCTGGTACAATGCACTACCAGTTCTCTGCACTGCCCTTTGGCTTATCTACTGCACCCAGGGTGTTCACAAAGTGCCTGGTACCAGTAACTGCATTTTGCAGACAAAAAGGAATTCAAATATATCCATACCTGGACGACTGCCTCATTCAAGCAGAGACAAAGGACATTCTTCTACAGCATCTGGCATTTGTAAAAACGTTGCTATTTTCTCTAGGGTACTCGGTAAACAAAAAGAAGTCAAAACTAGTGCCCTCGCAACAGATTATATTCCTGGGTGCCAGCTTAAATACAACGGCCCAGATGGCTTACTTCACGCCAGACAAATTCAACTAACTCAATATTTTCAATTGCTGGCAAGAAAGTCCCATCTCCCTGCAAGAAAAATTCTGCAGGTCCTGGGATTCATGGCATCTTGCATACTACTAATACCATATGCCAGACTGCATATGAGGAAATTACAATGGTACCTGAAAAGTGTTTGGACTCAACACTCTCACAGTTTAGAAGCAGTAATACTAATGATTCCCTGCCTACAACAAGAGTTTCGATGGTGGGCACAGGCATGTCAACTAAACAAGGGTCAGCCTTTTACCCAACCCACAGCCAGGCAAACTGTAACAACAGATTCTTCAGATTACGCCTGGGGAGCACACATGGCAGGAAAATGCATTCAGGGCAAGTGGACCACAGACCAGATGCATCTTCACATCAATCAAAAAGAGATGTTGGCTGTTCAAAATGCCCTAACAGCTTTCAAGGACCTTCTACATCCAGGACAATTACTACTAAAGACCGACAACACCACAGTAATGTGGTACATAAACAAGCAAGGGGAAACTCATTCTTATCCCCTATGCAGGCAAGCCATGACCTTGTGGAACACAGCTCTAACGTATCAAGTTCACCTGCAAGCACAATTCCTGCCAGGAAAGAAAAATACTCTGGCAGACGACCTAAGCAGAAATATCATGGACCCTCATGAATGGAAATTTAATCCACAAATCTTCAGCATGGTAACACAAAAGTGGGGATACCCAGACATAGATCTTTTTGCCTCCCCACTGAATTGCCAACTACAAAAATTCTGCACAAGGACTTAGCCACTGCCTCTCCTTTCAAAGGCACTCCTGAAAGCCAGACAAGAAAATCCAGAGATGACCCTGATTGCTCCAGACTGACCACGCCAGCACTGGTACCCTATCTTAAGGAACTTAGCTCAAGGCCCACCATGGATTTTGCTTCAAATTCCGCACCTTCTGACTCAACAAAACAATTGGATCCTGCACGGTCATCTCAAAACCCTAAACCTGGCTACATGGCAGATACATTAGTCGAACAGACAGCACCTCTCTCTAAAGCTGTTATAGATGTCATTTTGGAGGCCAGGAGGCCTAGCACCAGGAAAGCTTACTCAGAAAAATGGAAGAGATTCTGTGTCTGGAACCAGGCTCAATGCCTTGACCCTCTTGTTACAAACATTCCTCAGATTTTACAATACTTAACTGAGATGCTGGACAGAGGCCTATCGTTCTCATCAGTTAAGATCCACGCCTCTGCCATTTCAGCACATTACAACACGGATCCTCCTTTATTCTCTTATCCCTTGCTAAAGCAGTACCTCAGAGGGGCTAAAAACATAAGACATCCCCGGAGAGCACCAACACCAACTTGGGACCTCAATTTCGTTTTGGAAAAACTGACCCTACCACCTTTTGAGCCAGTCAATACAGCCGATCTAAAATTTTTATCATGGAAAACAGCTCTGATCCTGCAGTAACTTCAGCACGAAGAGTCTCAGAGCTACAGGCATTAATGGCAGTGGAACCTTTTATAATTTTTCATCAGGACAGGGTATCTTTAAGGACAAACCCTACCTTTCTGCCAAAGGTGGTATGTAGTGTGGCTCTTAACCAAACCATCCATTTGCCAACTTTTTATCCAAACCCCCAGAATAAAGGGGAAAAACGTCTGCATTCTTTGGATATACACAGGCAGCTACGCTTCTACTTGGACAAAACAAAGGCTTTCAGGAAAACTGAGCAACTGTTTGTAGCATATGCTGCAGGATCACAGGGCAAGGCTATCTCAAAGCAGACTATATCCAAATGGATAGGACACTGTATTCGGTACCACTACACACAGCATGGAAAATCAGTCCCAAATAACATTAGGCCACATTCCACCAGGGCAACAGCCACTTCAACAGCCTTTCTCAGAGGAGTACCTACCAAGGAAATTTTGGCGGCTGCAGATTGGAGTTCAGTGCACACCTTTACCAAGCATTACCACCTGCCTCTTTACTCTAAATCCAGAGCAGGATTTGCCACTGCAGTTCTGCAGGGCCTCATAGCCAATCCTAACTCTTTGTAGACCAGCCACCCAACCTCAGCTTTGGGATTCTACCCAAGTGTAATGACTGCAGCAGTGTAACACGATGAACATAGTACAGTTTTGTACCTACCATAAATGTAGATGTTCGAGTGTTTACACTGCTGCAGTCCAGATTACCCTCCCTCCATCCCCTCTGAACTAGCCAGACTTATCTATACCTTTCTATCCTGTACAACCTTTGGGGTGTATTTGCTGGTAACTGAAGGTATTGTTTTTATTGTATATTTTTGATTAGGAATATGTATTGCCTACCTATTTGGGGGCACCTGACATCTGGGGCAAGAAAAACTGAAGAAAATGGCGTTGGATGCATCTTATATACCCATGGTGCACTGATGTCAGGGAAGAAGCGACAGCAACCGACGCTGGACCAAGACTTTGGAATTTGGGCTGACTGCGGGACCACCTGACGGCAGGATAACCCAAGTGTAATGACTGCAGCAGTGTGAACACTCGAACATCTACATTTATGGTAGGTACAAAACTGTACTTTCCTCATTTCACAGTATTCTTTTACACTCAAGAAAACATGCCTGTATTTTACATTTATTTATACAGTTGATAGAATTATATATCAAATTCTGTGTGACTAGGCTGGCAATCTTCACCCATCTCTCCCCAATCGTCACACTCACCTCTAAACTTTTTCTCTGGTACCATTAGTACTACAAAGTAATAGAAGTAATATTGCCACCCTGTACTATCAGACAGTACCGTCTCATTATGAATTACTTCTTCTCCCCCTATTTCTCAACTGATGTAAATATTTCAGTGTCTAAATAATACGTACTTATCTTCACTAAACTTCCTTAAATAGACGTCTTAGCCTCGCTACCACCCCTCCTTCTGTTATCTTTCTCTCCAGTGATTACTTCAACTACTGCTATAATCACTCTTCTTCCTCTGCTTAAACCCTACCTAACTTTTCATCCTCATCTCTGAAGTCTGGATGTTTTATGTCCACATGTTCAGTAGGTAGAAAATCTATTTTTTTCCTCATTTAAACTTGTTAAGGACTAGTGACAATATTTTACAGCTATAGCAAAATTTATCTTACATATATTATGCAACCCTATAGTGCTTCTATGTCTAGGAGATACTGTAATAGCTGCCACAATGCAAGAGCCTATGTTGTCTGTGATTCTGTGTCTAGGAGATAGTGTAATGGATACCAAAATTCAAGAGTCCATCTCGTTTTTCATAAGGTATCTATTTGTTATATCTATCAATCTATGCCAGAACCCGTTTTGTTTGTTATAATGTATATAATCTTCATTTGTTTTAATACTTTGTATAGTTTTAAATTTCCTATTGTCTTTTTAAATTTCCTGTTGTCTTTGTACTGTGGAGCTTTTCTTCCCAGGCCTCTGCTGAAAATGGATTTCTGACCCAGTCGGACTTTCCCTTTCAACAAATGCCAATAAATAAATAGATAGATAATTGGTTGAACAGCCTCAAATTTTCCATATTTAATGTTGCCCACATCTAGGCTGGAGAGAACTCTTGAATATGGTTAATTGGCTAGGCTTGTAATGGTGTGTAGTATTTATCTGTCAACCTACTAATACGACTAATGATTTCAGCCAAACTGAGCAGTCATTTCTTTCTTTTCTTTCATACCAGTGAATTAAGGCAAGTCAGTATAGAAACAGACAGCTTTCTAAATGTCTGGCCGGGTGCATTACTCTTTATACCTGTGGCAAGGCCTTGGCTGGAAAAAATAAAAACTCATGTCAGCAGGGCAGCTAACAGTACTGTAGCTTTTTTGGACAGAATGTTTTCCCAGTCTAGTTGTGAAGCTACCCCTTGGTATTCTACTCTTATTTTCTTCAAGCATTGCAGATTAAATGCTTGGATGCTTAGTCCAGAAGGAGGCACATTGTTAACTACTTCTGTGGGCCATATACAACAACCTACACTGTTAATCGTCTCCCTTTCGATTATGAAGTCACAGCCACAGTGATCATTATGTTAATTATAATGGAGGCATGAGGGCACTCAGAGTGAATATTTTCACATACCAGGATTAGTGTTGTATTTGTAGCTACTTACCCTCCTTCCTCTTCATGCAGATTTAATTTTTTTGAGGGGTTCACATCTACACTGTGATTTGTAGCTGCTTAACCTTTGTATGTACACAACTGAAGGTTAGGCATTGTGAAAAACAACTAATAACCAAAAAATGATAACACCTTGAAGGAAGCTCCACAAAACAGGATTCTAAAGTAATAATTGAGTGCTTTCCTCCCATGACAGGGGACTTAATCAGAAATAAAGCAAATCTAAGCATACAGTGCTTTAAATGCTATATAACAAAACCATTGAATGATAACTTAATCAAACCATTAAGCAGTTAAAATAGTCTTCCAGACTTTGTCATCACATATATAAAGTGTATAAAAACAGTTAAAGAACTACAAAAGAAATGCTAAAACAGCTGCTATCCAAAATGAGAGTAAGAGTAAAATGCCGACTTGTAATAAGTATCTTACTACTGCAATACACAATTTTTATAAAATTCTAGAGATTTGTAAGATTATATAAGATGTGTTAAAAATGATAAAATATTAAATACTGAATATCTGACAACCATTCATGTTTCAATACCTATAATTTCCTGGCCTTTGTGTATAAAATAGGTGTAATATAGGTGTGTTCATCCAAACCAGGGGGAAAAGTGGCACTGAGTTGCCATACTATTTCACGGGTTATAAATAATTTCTTCCACCCCCCCCCCCATGTAGGTTCTGAGAAAGTTGTTCCAAACTTCCAAAATGGAATTTTTAAAGAATGAACAACCTAAGGTGTGTTTGTGTAAAACATTGTTTTCAGTTTTGTTTTTAATATCATACAAATGTTCATATATTCCTGTTCTGAAACACCATTCAGTTTTGCCCAGGTAAAAAGTGGAACAATCTGAACATTTAGCGATATAAGCCACTCCCTTAGATGAACAATTCCCTTTGCAGAAAAAAACTTTGGATTTTAAAATATTATCTAACAATACATATTAATCTTGCAATATATATATATATATATATATATATATATATATATATATATATATATATATATATATATATATATATATGTATGTATGTATAGACATTGATTACAAAACCCACATTGGGTAGTACTTTTGATTACAAAACCCACATTGGGTAGTACTTCCTTTTGTCAGTTTCTGCCCACTTCAATATTGTTGTTACTTTCAAGCATATTCTTAACATTAGGGGCAGTCTTAAATATAAAGCAAGGCTCAGGTTCTACCATTCTATGAAGTACAGGATTGGCTTTAAAAATGTTCCAGTTCCTCCTAACAATATTTTTAACTTCAGTGTAAAAGTTGTTATACTAAAGAATTAAAGCATGTTCATACCCCACTGAGACTCTTGTTTTCTCCACTTCTGTCAAGTACTATTCCCAATAAGGGTTTTACTTGCCAAACCGCTCATTAAATACTTGCATATTAATGTCCTTGACCAAATTGGCAGGATACCCCCTAATGATAAACATGTCTATAAGTACCTCAAGTTCACCCATGTTATCTTCTTCCACTGAGGTCATTCTCACCACCTTTATACATTGTCATTTTGCAATACTTTTCTTCAGGGTAAGGGGATGACAGCTTGAAAATGTAAATATGAATTACAAAATGTCAGTTTCCTATAAATATTGGACTTAAAGCCCATTGTAGTATGTGTCTAGACAGTTAATCTTCTCCTTGTCATTTGCTGAGGTAAATTTCAAAAACCTGGTAGTAGTGTTCAAATACTCAACAAACAACCTAATATGTGATTCTAGTCCATTCCATAAAATAAAAATGTTGTCCAAAATCTAAGGTACAGGTGAATTTTTTTGTAAAAAGAACTATTAAATGCATGCTGTCATTCCCAAGAAAGCAAAACCAGGTTGGCAAAAACAGGGGTGCAAGCAACACCCATAGCAACCCCTCTAGTTTGCTTGAAAAAATCACCCTCAAAGTAGATGTAAGTATGCCACAAAACAAGGGAGATCAACTCCATAATTAATTGTTTCATAGATTAGAAACTGACATTCGTTTTAAACTTTCTTGAACCAATTCTAAACCCTCATTCTTAAGTATAACAGTAAACCGATACATTCTGTCTCCACATATTACTCTTTAAACATCCTAAACAGTCCCATGAATCTCTCAACAGATGTGGTACAGTATCATAAACAGATTTTAGCTATCTATCAATAAGAACTGCCAGTGGATAGGTCTTCGAGCCTTGGGCAGCAACAGTGGGTCTTAATGGGGGATTGGTGATATCCTTATGGATTTTTGGTATGCCAAAGGGATTGGGAATTGTGGGTTTGGATATTTTCAAAAATTTATATGTCACCAAATCAATTCTCTAATTCATCAAATAATCCTCCAAATAAAAATCAATTGTACTATAGGCAATATTAATTTGATTCCTTGAGACTGGGGTATAGGTGTCAGTATTATGTAGAATATTCAACATGGCATTAGAATAGTCAGAGGAAGGGAACAAAAAAGTACCACCCCCTTTATCTGGTTTCATTATACACAAAGACCTATCATTCTGTAAGGTATCCAATAATGTCTTTTACTGCAAGGAAAGATTAAAATACTAAAAAACAACATTTACTTGTTGTGTTCATATGGTATATGTCTTCCATAACAACCTTTCCAAAAATGTTGAGTAAGGGGTGTAGTGGAGGATTGACACACTCCTCTTCTTAATAGTACCACTAATGGACAAAACTGTATTATTGTGTGCCATCCCTTTGTACAGATCTGTGAGATTTACCTTCCTAAGAAATAATTTCACTTCTAACAGGGAATCTGCGATGTCAATATTCCTTATAGGAACAAATGTAAATCACTTTTGCAATAAAGAAAAATGTTTTCTGGTCATTTGTTTGTGTAACTGTAAATGCTATACCCTTTATATGATACCACTATCCCATTTATTCTTATGCTAAGTACTTCCTCCTCCCTCCTGTCTTCCAGGGTATGGATTTTCTTCCTGCACTAAGTGCGATGCTTGAATATTTGGGCCTGGGTCCAATATTTGTTTTGATGGACTGGCCAACCTTGCCCGATCTTTCACAAGCTGAAAATCCTGTTGGTCAGGAATATCAAACTGTCTGCCAGATGCATTCCCTGCAGCTCCCTCAAAACCTAATTCAGCTGTATACCTGGGAAGTTATGTACCTGATAACTATTGGTCTGTTGCATAAGTCTGTGGGGGGGTGCCATTTTCTTACTGGAATATGCCTCTTTATTCCTATATTGCTCAGTGTTCCTCTCTAGTTTCTTTTGTTTTCTGCCAAACATAGCATTGCATTTCCTTTCAATTTTACTTAACATATTATCATACACACGTTTGTGCTTTTCAAAATTGAGATCCTGTATAATTTGATTATTCAGCACCTCAGCCTCTTCCAACAAAGATTTAATTGTTGAATCATCGTATTTAATAGTCATGTCCGTCTGTTCAAAGTCTTGTCTGTCAAACATGTTGATGAATTCATCATACATATCACAGTGATGATCCAGTAGAAAAGGAAACTTGTATACCCTCAAACGTTGTGACAGAACTTTTGATTTTAAGTATTGCCATAAATAACTATTGTCTGTTTGAAGTGTCGTAACTTTTGTCATTTTTTAAATTTTTTTTCAAAATAAAAAAATCTAATTTTTTAACACCTACATTTTATTATGACTAGCAGCTTTGTCCAAATAAGTCAAATGCTATTCATCATTAAAGTCAAAATTTTATCCATTATATATTTTAAATTGCATTGTTGGTTACAATAAGAGGAACCTTTAATATTCCAAACTTTTCCCCTCACTCTACCAGGAGAAGAAGATGTCATGTTACTCTGAGTTGGAGGATGCAGACCTGCAACTGCAGTGTAAGTGCAAAAAGAATACTCTTGCTTTCTCCCAAACCAGCAGTCTGTACTCGTCCAAAGCCACGAGTGTCAGAATGGATCTCAGACTCCACCACCGACCCTCCTTCTTGAGAGTTACACACTCCAGTGTATGAAATATTCCCAAAGAAACCAGAGCCATAACCCACCACCATATTGTTCCCAGCCCTGGCTGTGTGTGCGTGACCCGGAAGAGGAAGTGAAAACTCAGAACCTCCTCCTTCAGCCATACAGTCTCTG
Source organism: Protopterus annectens (assembly GCF_019279795.1). NCBI lineage: Eukaryota > Metazoa > Chordata > Ceratodontiformes > Protopteridae > Protopterus > Protopterus annectens. Next base: position 27,887,555 of record NC_056740.1, on the reverse strand, counting down.
CTTCATTGTGAGAATAGTTCATTTAGTCTCGTTAGATCACCCTTCATTGAAGAAATTTCTGCTGTGAGTTTTTCAAAATCTCCATTCTCAACCACTGAGGCCGGAATGGGAAATTTGTCCAAGGAATCCATCACTCTTCCTCCAATCACCAACTGAGCACTAATACACACAACTGAGGGTTATGTGTATTATGTATTTATGTATGTTTGCATGTAGGTCAGCCTGGTATGTATGATTTGGAAGTTTCTTCTTTGTTTCACTGAAGGGAGTACAAATTAATTGGCTAGGAACTTAGATGCAATAGCTCCTTGGTTAGCCTCTGTGATGACATCTCTTGTTTGCATCAGCATCACTTTGGCAGTAACTGCTCTTCATGTTGTTGAGCACTGGTTGACAAGAATACAGGAACATTTACTGGTGGTAAGGGTTATGCTTTTCTGTTCGACTGACTTCTTGCAGATACTCAGAGAATGAGAGGTCTGTTATCTATGGATTTCTGACTCCCTTACAGATTTTTCTTGCAGCACATCTCATTCTGTTACCAATGCACTTCGATAACCATCCTACTGTGCTTGTGCATTCATGGTGAGAACGATCACCCAGCTGCACTTTCTTTTGTTGTTTATTCAGGAGAAATGTTGATAATTTTGTGTATTATCTGCTGACTGCTGCTTTATGATATGCATCTTCTTAAATATGTTTAGCTTAAATTTTTTTAGAGTAAGTATTTTACTTATGAACCTTTTGTTATTGAATGCATGGTCAATTTCTTTTTATGAACTGTGGCCTATGTTTTAGTGTTGTACAGATTAAGTATTAGTAAACTTTGTGTTGTGTCTTAATATTTGCACTTCTCTCCATGTTAATAACTGACATCTGATGATATACATTCTTTGCAAGAATATTATTCTTTGGTTTACTATTGCAAGAAGTCTTATTTGTTCATTGTACTGAGTTTGTTACCCCCAAGACTGATATTGCCCTAGCAAAGTTAAAGACTTAGTGGAAGTGAAATTAAGGACAGTAATTTTTTGGTGGCATATAGTAGATGCCAGCCGCCTTATCCTACCCCAACCCCCACCTACATAAGAGAGATTTTGAGGAGCACTGCCCTCCATCACTATGTCTTTTTTAATATTTTGAAGGCTTGTGCAGAATATAATTTAATAGTTTTTAACATGGTGGGAATTGGGGGGGGGGGGCAGCATCCTTTTTTTAAAGTGCTACCCAAAGCATGTTGTTTAAACTAGTATGAAAAAGTAACTGTAGTGATATGGAGCATTCAGTTCACTAAACTGAATACAGAAAAGTACAGTATTGCCAATAAAGCTACAGCAAAGTATTACAAAATGTAGAACTCAAAGAAATGTCACCGAAACTGTCAATTTATTAAGCACTTTCATCCACTTATAACAGAGCTTCTTCAGAATAAAATGAGGTAACACACACCTACTCTTAAGTAGTTATCACAAAAGTCACATAATGATGAAACCAGTTAAAGCTCATAAATATTTAAAACACATCATAATTTCATAGTTTTTAAAAAATAATAACATTATTTAACCCGGGAAATTTATCTGCTTGTAACCTAAGTTGCCAGGAGTTTTTCCCTCACCTCATCCACAGTTTTGTAGTCCCCACTTATCAAATCCTTGGAGACTTTTCTAAAATAAAAAAAAAATAAAAAACATATATATATATATATATATATATATATATATATATACATACATTTATGTTCAGGTAAAATTTTTAGATGTCTGTACAATGCGTTGTTCTAAAGTACACTTTTAAAGACATTTTTGAGTCACACTTATGTAAAAAGCTTCACAACAACTACATAAAGCAATATAAAAATACCCGTAGTTTCACAACTGTACTGATACTTAGCATAAATAATTTGTTCTTTATGTAATAAAGTAATAAATTTACCTTCCATAATATAATGACAAACCTTACAAAAACACAAGCAAAAGTATCTGTAGACGTTTTGGACATATTAATGTTGTGATCCTTTACAATATGTCTTTAATAGTTCTGATCTTCATAGGTTGGTACTAGGCTATCGGCCCTATGGCCTATACAAGCCTAGCCCTGACAATTCCCTGGCTATTTCTTCCCACACTATTTACTTCCCTGGACCTCTGTCTAGCAGGGCGACTGACGTGATCCCTGGGGTGAATTTCCTTTCTCCCATCCAATCATCAAGGTTCCTTTTGAAGAGGGTCAAAGAGGTGCTCTGCTTGACATGTATGGGCAGTCTATTCCAGAGTCTGGGGAGTCTCTGGGTCAGGAACTTATCCCTCCAGCATGTTTTGTTTATTGTGATGACAAGGTTTAGATCCCTGGAGCATGTGGCTCTGAGGGATTGGGATTTCTTTAAGTGTAGCATGTCCAACAGCTCTGGGTTTGACATGGCCTTGTATGTTAAGCAGAGATTGCCTCGGAGTAGACAATATGCAACAGAGTATAGCTAGAGGTTTTTAAGGCGGTCAGCATAGGGCATCTGCTGTAGGCCTGTGATTCTTTTAGTGAGGTATTTCTGCAGCCTTTCCAGTTGTTGCAGATGTCTTGAGAGGTAAATACCAAATGGGGCTTTGTATTCTATAATAGGTCTAATGAGAGATGAGTACAGAGGGACAATGACCTCCTTTTTCTTGGATGAAAAGCCCTTAGTGATGAGATGTGCCACATAGAAGGATTTCCTGACTGTTGTGGCGATGTGGTTATTGAAGGTGAGACCACTGTCCACCTGTGTCCCTAAGTCTCTTATCACACTTTCGGTGTTTAGTGTACTGCCACCTATGTGGTAATTCACGGGTACATGTTTTTTCCCAAAGGGGATAACTATACATTTCTTGGCATTGAGCTTGAGCCCATGGCTCTGGCACCAAGCATCTGTTTTTGTAAGGCCCTTTTGTAGAGTATCGACATCATTTGGGGATTCAGTAATGGCTCCCAGTTTGCAGTCATCTGCGAACTTTGTTAGCCAGAGTACCTTAGTGTTGGCCTGTACTTCAGAGAAGTAGGTGCAAAACAAGAGAGGTCCCAGGACTGAACCCTGAAGTACTCCACTTGTCTGGAGCTGGATTTGGAGTCAGCTAAGTTTACAGTGTGGGTTCTGTCAGTAAGCCACTTGGCAACCCATCGAGTGATGTAGGGATTAATGCCCAGCTTAGTAAGTTTATCTGTGATGCCAGAGTGGGGAATGATGTCAAAGGCCTTGGCGAGGTCCAGATAGGCTGTGTGGACTGCCTTACCCTCGTCCATGGCTCTGGAGACTGATTCGAAGAAGTCAATCAGGTTCAGGAGACAAGATTGGCCCTTCATGAACCCAAACTGGGTGGGGTCCAGTGTTTTAAGGTTGCCAATGTCTTTGTTTATAAGTTCCATGATAATACGTTCCATGGCCTTGCAGATCAGGCTCTTCAGACTGATGGGGCGGTAGTTCCCGTGATCCAAGGTGGATCCCCCCTTGTGGAGTGGGATAACTGTAGCTGTGCACCACTCAGTGGGCATGAAGCTTGAGGTGAGGGTATGATTAAACATGACACCTAGGTGAGATGCTTGTTCATTTTGTAGTCAATGTAGTAAACAGCCCGGGATGTCATCTGGTCCCATGGATGCTGTATTCTTAGCTTTGGAGAGTGCGTTTTTTACCTGTGTGGCCGTTATTACCGGACTTTGGTAATCTTCCGGTATTGAGATGGGAAATTTAGGGGGTGAGAGGGGGGTGAAGTTGGCACTGAATCGATCTGCCAGGATATTGGCAATATCCTTGGGATCAGTGTATTTAATGCCATTCTGTTGTAGCTCAGAGCAGATCTGAGCATTGCCATTTAGATTCTTGACATAATTATAGAATGCCTTGTGGTTGTTTGGAATCTTTGGAAGTTTTATTTTTGTAACTAGCTTTGGAGGATTTTATGAGGGATCTCAACTTCTTACTGAGGCTGGTAAGGGAGTTTTTTGCATCCTGGGATTTTCCTCTTTTCTGCAACAGTTTCTTCCTTTTGTTGTAAAGTTTATTTATGGCAGGGGACCACCGGATTGGCTTCCTTTTTTTGGAGGAGAGCATCTTGGTTCTATTTGGGATGGCACGATTCATGCATGAGTGGATGTGCTCGTACAGTGCCTTAGTGTAGGACTCCGCTGTCGAACTTTCAGTTCCCGTCTGCATGGGCGTCATGAAGTTCATCACTTCTGACTTGAGTAGCATGAAGTTTGCTTTGGAGTAGTTTTTTATGGAGGTTTCCTTACTGGGGGAGTGGGGGTGGGATGTGGATGTTAAGCGTGATTAGCTTATGGTCTGACCTCACCAACGAGGGGGTGACCATAGGTGTGGAGCATCGATTTGCCGTGTTGGTAATGACCAGTTCTAGGATATTGGAGCCCCTGGTGGGACTATGGATTAGTTGATCCAGGGCATTGGAATTCATGAATTCCAATAACCGTTGGGCAAAGGTGTTGGTACACGAGTAGTTTTCCCAGTTAATGGCAGGGTAGTTGAAATCACCCAGTATTAGGGTGTTTGGTTGTATATTAATATTTTCCAGTATGTTTAGAAAGGTGTAGTGAGAATCTTGGGGCATGGTGGGGGATCTGTAGCAAGCTAGAATTTGGATTGCAGTCTTACCTAGTGTTCATTGCACCTGGAGAATTTCAGATGCATTGTGTTGGGCAACTGACCTGGTGGTGTGAATATCCTTGGTGAATATGGACACTCTTCCACCTTTATTGTTTCGATCCTGGTTTGGTGGCCGAAAAGTGTTGTATTCATAAATTTAATACATGGTTCTTTACCAAGAAAAGAAAAAAAAACATCCAAATTAACATTTATAATTTTCCAGTTTGATTTTAAATTTTCAAAAAACCTGACCAGAGTCAACAGACATATCCAAGTTAAAATATCTTTTAACCGTGCCATTCTTGTTGTGTTGGCCATTACCTTTATGCCAGCCTGTTCTTAGAATCAGATGAAATAAAGAACATCTATCCCTCATTGTTTTGGAGGCAATACCATTCAAGTTACTATTTTCATAACCTCTTTCCAAAAATAAATCTTTGGTAGCCATCATTTATTTTATAAATTTCTGCCGAGAAGTAGTTAAATTGTCAAATTTTAACAAATTACCCTCTAGGAATGGTGTTTTTAATAAATGTGGGGTGGTTGCTGGCATAAGATAAATAATTATTAAAAAACATTTTCTTCTTTTATATATCTTGCTCAAAAAAATGTATTTAAGACATCCATTGTAACTTGAATGTCTAAGAAGTTAACAAAATGACCTACATCACCTAGCACAAAAGTAAGAAAATTAGTAGTGATATTTAACTGTTGAATGAAACATTTGCATTCCTCAAGAGACCCACCCCCAAACAAAAATAAATCAGCAACAAATTGATTGTAAAACTTTTCCTTACTAAATAATGGAACAGTGGGTAAAATAAAAACATCCCACCAGATTGTGACAATGTTAGTGTATGAAGGGGAAACTGCTGCACCCCTACATCTCTAATAAAAAAATGTTCTGTACCATCAAAGGTGAACTTTCTTACCTTATTTAAAAAGGCCCAAGAACCTTTAATAAAATATGTCAAATTCTGCACTCTCAGATTCAATTATCTGTTCAAAAAAAAAAATAGAAATGGGTTCTCTACAAGATCTACTGGCAGAAACAGTGGGTCTGAAAGGGGTCCAATTTCATCCTTGTGTATCTTGGGAAGACAAAATAATGTCTCTGTCAATTAAATGTATTCCTGGTATGACACAGAACCAAGTGATAATAAATTAAGTGAAACATTATTAATCATTTTAAAACCATGACAACTCTCAGTAAGTGTATTTTTTTAATATTCCTGCAATTTACTGAGTAACTCTGTATCATCTAAAACATAATCACTTTGAAGCGTAATGACTAAAGCACCCCACATTGTCACATTGCACGAATCTAAAATATTTCATGTGTGCTAATTTATTTAAAGCCCTCTTTTCAACTGTAGTCAAATTGTAAAAACCTAAATTTTAAAACTGATACATTGTTCCAAGTATAAATTGTCAAGGTATACCTTTTAACTTCTTTTCAAAATTAGTTAAATCTTTCATGTTAGCATCTCCCAAAGTTTTGGATGAAAAATAGTTACCTTCATTTAAATCCCTAAAGGAATTAAATTAATCTAATAAAAACTCTTGCGAAGTACTTACCTTTGACTGCACTTTGGAACAAATGACACCCAATTCAGCATCTAATTTAGAAGGAGCGCTGATTGAAAAAATGAGTTGTACTAGTAGGAACTTATGCCATTAAAATAGTGTCATCCAAGTCTTCAGTATAATGATGTTCAAACAAAGGTTGAGAAGCTTTGAATTCCACTACATGCTGTGTATGCATGGCATTGAATGCTTGACCAACCAGCAAAGCATCAAGAATCACCTTGTTAGAGTCAGTGGGCGAATGCACAGTAAATTCCTCTGGGTTATCCACCTCTTAAACCAAATGTTACTTAAAATAACTGGGTACAGTTGAACTCCAGCAAAATCACAGTGAAGTATAGTGCAGTATTGACTTGTCCTTCTGGTGCTTATGCAGTGCAAGTAAATGTATGTATACAAGAAACAAATTGAAATTGAAAAATATATGGTGTGCTAATGACTCCTGCTAAAGTAATGGACCATTTAAACAAAACTGAAAAAAATATTGCTAAATGAGCTAACTTGAAAGAAGCTTGCTGGTCCTTTCTTAATATAACTGGATTCAAAGTTGTGCAATCTCATTTTAAGTATTCCATTGTTTAAATGGGGCTTACACTGGCAGTTATCATTTGAAACTTAATCTAATGAATTCCATGGCTTATGAAAATGAACTGACTTGTTCTTTTCAGTATAGCTTCTTAGATAGTATTATGAGCTCTAGAAAGAGATTAAAGTCTAGTTTTTCTGTACTTTATTAAGGCATTTGACTGTATCACATAGTAGGTTCATTGACAAACTGTGGTAGACAAATGCAGATGTTAAATTTGTTGGCTAGGTCTTAAGTTGGTTGATTAGGAGAGAACCAACTGGTTGTTAATAAGGTCTTTGTTCTTTGCAAGGCAAGTCATTAATAGGACAGCAGCCAAAGAGCTAGGTGTTTGGAAGTGCCCTATTTGAGACTGACATATGAGACTGTCTACAGATGATGTAAATTGGAAGCAGGAGAAAAAGATAGGTTGGGGGGGCTTCAGCTGAACTTCATCTGGTTGACGACTTGACCTGGAAGCTACATCTTTGGTCCAGCAGCAAGATCCATAGGGTTATGTAATTTGGTAGGAAGAGCCCAAAATTTGATTGGGATACTGACTTTGGACTGAGTTGAAGAATAAAAATGTGAGCGATTGCTCACTTTAGCTTGTTAAGCTTATTATAGAGTTGGGTGGCTAGGGTAAGTTAGTTTTTGTGAGAAAAGATTGGATACTAGAGAGCCTGGGGTAATTCTTTGATTCTTCTGTTTTACTTGGTGATACCCATCTGGTGTATTTTAAGTAGTAGTAGTCGATGTGATACTCTTAGTTGAATACAGCATTAAAAAGTGAGTACAAGCAAGAATGTCTAGGGTGTTTATAGATTTGTCTAATTTCCTAAACATGAACAAATTATAGGAGAAAATGGACAAAGTGAACATAAGCCGAGATCACAAAATTCTGAGAAATGGGGTTGCAAGGAGGGATAGTCAAGAAAACAATAAGCTTGTAAGTAGGACAGAATATAATTAGAAGATCATTTTAATACTTGTTTTAGACAAAGACAATGCAGACTTTTTTCTTGAGGGGATACTGGATCCATGTAATGCACTTACATCATGGATAATGTAGTGTGATTATTTTGGGGTATTTTTGTATATATTTTTTCTTCTTTGCCCACTTTTTTCTTGTCTGCCTGCCTACATTTCTGTATTAACCCTTAATATCATTCTTTAATAATACAGAGTTTCTCACATTACCATACTTCACTTTATCTTTTTGCCTGGATTATTCTTCATTTCATACCATCTTTAATGCATCCCAGAGTCTTCTCTTTCAGTGTCTCTTCCTGTCTGTATTCCTCATCAGTAAACATCCTAGCAAGTTGAAAAGTATTGTCATCTAGTTCCACACCTTTGCCTTTTGCATTTCTTCTCATTCTTGACACATGAATTGTAATCTGTACTGTTCTGTAGTTATGTTTCCTATAGGGTCCCTTTTGTACATATTATTTATTTGTAAACAGAACAGTAAAAAACATGCTAACTTTACCCACCCCCCTCACCCCCTAAAGGGCCCATCCCTATACCGGAAGAATCCAAAGTTCGTGTAATCACGCCTGCACAGGTAAAAACCACACTTTCCAAAGCCAAGAACACAGCATCCATGGGACTTGACAACATCCCAGACTGCATTCTACATGAAATACAGAATGAACTGGCACCCCACCTAAGCACCACATTCACTCATAGCTTCACCTCAGGCTTTGTACCCACTGAATGGCGCACAGCGACGGTTATCCCACTCCACAAAGTGGGAGTCACCATGGACCCCAGGAACTATCGCCCCATTAGCCTAGCGAGCCTAGTCTGCAAAACAAAGACATTGGTAATCTCCAAACTCTGAACCCCACCCAGTTCAGGTTTGTAAAAGGCAGATCATGTCTCCTAAACCTGATTGACTTCTTTGAAGCAGTCACCAAAGCCGTAGACGAGGGTAAGGTGGTTCACACAGCCTATCTAGATCTCACCAAGGCTTTTGACACCATCCCCCACTCTGGAATTATAGATAAACTCACTAAACTAGGTATAAATCCCTATGTCACAAGATAGGTTGCCAACTTGGCTCACTGACAGAACCCACACTGTGAAAGTAGCAGACTCCAAATCTGACTTCAGACCAGTGACAGGTGGAGTACCACAGGGTTCAGTCCTGGGTCCTCTCCTATTTGGTATCTACTTTTCTGAAGTACAGGCTAACACATAAGGTCTTTGGCTAACGGAGTTCGCAGATGACTGCAAACTAGGAGCCATAATTGAAACTCGTAACGATGTGGACATCCTACAAAAGGGCCTCACTGAGACAGATGCCTGGTGTCAAAGCCATGGCCTCAAACTCAGTGCCAAAAAGTGCATTGTCATCCCCTTTGGTAAAAACTCTGTACCCATGAGCTACCACATAGGTGGTAGTCTACTTAACACCAAAAGTGTGATAAGAGACCTTGGGACACAGGTGGGCAGTAGTCTCTCCTTTGATAATCACATCGCCACAGTAGTCAGGATATCGTTCTGCGTGGCACACCTCATCACAAAAGGTTTCTCATCCAGGAAAAAAGAAGTCATTGTTCCCCTCTACTTGTCACTCATTAGACCCATTATAGAGTACAACGCCCCTTTTGGTATGTACCTCACAAGACATTTACAACAACTGGAAAGGCCGCAGAAATCTCTCACAAAGAGGATTACTGGCCTCAGACAGATGCCCTACGCAGACCGTCTCAGAAAACTCCAGCTTTACTCCATTGCATATTGCCTACTCAGAGGTGATCTCTGCCTAACATACAAAGCTATGTCAAACCCAGAGCTGTTGGACATGCTCCACTTAAAGAAATCCCAATCCCTCTGAGCTACACACTCTAGGGACCTAAATCTTGTCACTACAATAAACAGAACATGCTGGAGGTATAGATTCCTGTCGCAGAGACTTCCCATACTCTGGAACAAACTACCTATCCATATCAAACAAAGCTCCTCATTAGCACTCTTCAAGAAAAATCTTGAATTGGATGGGAAATAGGAAATTCACCCCGGGGATCACCTCTGTGGCTCTGCTTGACATGGGCACAGGAAAATAATTTTCTTGGGTGGCAAAAGCCAGGGCACCTTTTTGGCTAGGCTTCTATAGGCCCTAGGGCCGATAGCCTAGTACCTACCTATGAACATGCAAACATTAAACCATTTATTACTTACTAAGGTGCTTCAAGAAGCAAGTCCTAAAGTACATTTGAAGCGTCTATATTAGAACACCGAACATTCAAAATGTTGAGTGTTCTAATATCGAACCCTACTAATCGAAACTACTAAACATCGAACATTCAGAACAGCAAATTTTTTCCTAGGGAAAAAAATCACTGTTCCAAAACACATACACACAACACAAGCACACCAAACAAACAGCAATCCACACACATACACCTAAACTCTTACACCTACCCCTACACTAAACTATATACACACCACTAACTATCCACTTACCTTAACCCAAACCCTAACCCTAAGGTCCGTCACTATTGCACACTCACCTCACCCGCGCCCTAACCCTCACGTCCACACAATCGCATACATACCTAACCCACACCCTAACTAACCTAACCCGCACTCAATCACACACTTACCTGAACCCGACCCATAACTTCCCACCAGAGCGCTGAAAATACCGAAGCAACAGAAACGGACACCCAAATTCTTTCCCTAGGAAAAAAAATTGGTTTTCTGTTTCTTCGATATTTTCAGCGTTCGCTGAAAACGGGTCGATAGTAGAACACTCGACATTTTAAATGTTTGGTGTTCTAATATAGACCCCATTTAAATTATACTTCAGTAATGTTTTGGGGGGAAGCTAGCCCATATGTGTAATATTGTAATAAGGGTTTTGAATTGTGTTTTGCTGAAATACCCAGTTTAATCAAACTTGAACAGCAACATATTTTTGATATTTTAGTAAGCTCCACAAATGTTTTTCATTGCTTGTAATTGTTGCCAGTGTTCTGAAAACATACCACATTCAGAAGCAGCACAGAAGCATACTTAATTGAGAAGTCATTTCATCATTTGAAAGGTAATTTTGTAAGTGTATTGTGGCTTCTTTCTGCAACACTTAGGTGGGACAGTCTTGTATATTTTATAATGCTTGCATTTGGCTGCACTTAATGCCTAGCATTACCACAGAAGCATGCAGTAGCCCAAAAATAAATAAATAAAAGTTAAAGTAATAACAAAAATAATCCATAGGGTGTTGGAGGCCTTATAAATGCTCATAGAATTTATTAAACTGTCCCATATCAAGGAGGTGCATTACATTTTCAGGCATTTTTAGTATCATATTGCAGCAGTATCTTTCCAGGCCTGTTTCACTGATCACCTGTATTTCTTGTCTCCTCTCTCTCTCACACACATTTTCACAGCGTGTGTGTCCTTTGTTTATGTTTAGATATACATATAAATCTCTGTGTGTTTATATATGTATATTTGTGTGTGCTAGTGTGGTGTTTTTGTACAAAGCTATTGGTAAGGAGCAAGGAAAGTAGAAGACTGTATAGGCCCACTGTAAGCTTCATTATCTTTGAATTATCCCTCAATGTTATGTTATAGATGTAGCTACCATGTGTGCTACAGTGTTTGGCATATGAAACCTGTGCATGTAGGGCTATTTGGTGAAGGAGCGTCTGATTTTTGACTAGTATTGTTTAGTGCTATATACGCATTTGGCATAATGGTTAAGGTCTTCACCTTCCATGCAGAATGTGCAAAGTTTGATCCTGACCACTAGCCAGTACTTGTGTGGAGTTCACATGTTCTCCCTGTGTCTCTGTGAGGTTCCTCCCACCTCACACTTACCCAGAATGGAGTTTTAGGCAGCAGCACAGAATCAAGATAGTGCCTTTAGAGGGATGAGTTGTATAGACCAACTGCTTTGGGCATCAACTGTAGTGTAGAGTGTCCCCTAGATAGGAGAATGCAGATCAAAGATTGCATGAATGTTTCAGGGATAGCCACTCAACAGTGTTAATACTGGGTCATGATGATACAAAAAAATGGGCATGGTTATTTATCGATGATGAGTAAAAGTTAGATTAATAAGAAATATAAGTAGGGTGTTGGTTCTTTGCCGGTGATAAGGGGATTGAGGACCTGGCCTACTCTGATCTATGCCAGGGACCCATGGTAACTGGTTGAGAGATCTGCATGCCCTTGTTGACCAGTTTGTGCCTGCTGTAAGGCCCAGGAGCCCTGGATCAATAAGCTACTAACGGGCGTGTGTCCATTTGCCCAGCTTGGGTTACCTAAGCAAAAGCTGGACATAAAACCAATCGACCTGACAAACATGAACTAAGGATTGCTACAGTTTGTTTAGGTTCACTGACAAGATGCAGATTCAAAGTGTATGGCATCCTCTGTATCCAAAAGACAAGATGAAAGGGTGGTGCAGCAAAGCCATTTGGCTTGAGATCCAAAGCCCACTACTCAAGGGGAGAACAAACTGGAAATAGTGTGGGAATTGTGGTGATGGAAAGGCTTTCGAAGAAAGCGAAGGATCTCATCAGAATTAGTGGCAAACTCATGGCAGCCAGACACCAATGTATGGGTAGGGCACTATTCATAATGTCAGCTTATGGCCCCACAGCAAGGTTGTGATAGCAAAGAAAAGAGTGCATTCAGGTAGCACTTGCAGAAACTACTAGATAAAGCAGGACAGTTTGAGTTGATGTTGATAATAAGGGACCTTAATATATGTAACAGGGTAAACGACAGGGCAGGATATGAAAAATGCCTGGATCCACATGGATGAGGCAACAGGAGTAAAGAAGGGGAGGCCATTCTAGACTTCTGTTTGGCAAATAGCATGATGGTGACCAACAAACGGTTCGTGAAGAGGTACGATCACAGGATCACATACAAGAGTGGTGAACATGCAACCCAAGTGGACTTCTTCCTAGTAAGAAACCGTGATTGCAAAGTCATCTCCAGTGAAACAGTCAGCCCACAGCATTTGGTTGCACCAATCACCTGCAAGCATTGGTCAGAGAAAGCAGGCTCTAAGGTCAACAGAGACTAGGGTAAAGACCAGGAATTTGACTGGAGAGAAAGCACAAGAGTTCAAGGAAATACTGAGGGCTCTGGCACCTCAGAAAGAATGGCAGCACCTCAAAACAGCATGTGTGAGGACTGTAGAACAGATATGTGACTGAGCCAGGCTGAAAATAAGGTACATAAGGGAAGTTTTTGTAGAATGAAGATGTCCATTCATCAAAAGAAATGAGGCATGCTGGAAAACGTGAGATAGAAATGACAGACCAGAGTAAGAAGGAATACCAGTTGACTAACAAAGAAGCTGAGAGTACTTGCAGTAGCAAAGAATAAGGCATCAGAGGCACTCTGCCCAACTTTTGGAAAGTGACTCAGCAGATTGCGCAAAGAAACCTTTCTCAGGTTGCAAAGCAAAGTCAGAAAAGTAAAGAAGATAGGAAGACCGTCCACAGACAACCTTCATAAGGGCTGCTAGCAGCAACCTGCTCACTAGCCCACTAGACTTCAAAGACGAATGGAAAGAGTACTTCCAGCAGGTTCTAAATGATGAAAACCCCACAGAAGCAGTACTGTTGTAGACACAACTTACAGTGAAAGTGTGGAGAGAGAGCGAGACTTGTCTTAGATGATTGGAGAGTAAGCATTCTCATGCCAGTGTACAAGTACAAAGGGGATGTTCAGAACTGAGGGCATTATAAAGGTGGTAAACTCCTGTCCTACTGCATGATAACTCTAGAGAGAGTGATTCAAAAAATGAACACACAGAGTAGTAGAATGCAAGGTGGGACATGAGTTTTGATTCAGATCAGGATGCAGCAGAGCTGACCCATTGTTTGCATTGAGACAGATAGTTGAAAAGAAACTAGAGATGAGTAAAGAGTCCAACTGGCCATTTCTAAACTCGGAGAAAGAATATGACAGGGTCCAAACAAAGCTAATATGACGAGTCTTTTAGTGGTTTGAAGTCCCAGAAGCATTGGTAAAATTAGTGTGGGGCTCTATACAAGGACCCAGTGACACAAGAATTAACAGTGTTTGAACTCAGTGAGTCTCCCAGGGGGAGTGAGGTTCTGGTTCATCAGGGCTCAGCTCTAAGCTCACTGCTGCTCATACTAGTGATGGACTACATTAACAAACAGGTCAGAGGCGAAAGATCAACAAAGCTGCTTTATGCAGACAGTGTGACACTGCAAGCAGACTCTGAACAAGGCCCTCATCAAGCGATAGAGGAATGGAATGCAAAACTGAAGGCCCATAAGCTGAAGCTGATTACAGATACGGCAGTCATCATGGCAGCAAATGTGGGAAATCAGAAGAAGCAGAAAGTTGAGATAGAAGGGAAAACACTGGAACAAGTTAGCATCTCCAAGTATCTGGGAGGGGTGTTTGAGGAGAAGCAAAGCCTGAATGAGGAGATTAAAGCTAGTATCAATGAGTACGTGGACAACTAACACAGAGTGTCAGGGGGAGTGTGTGACAGAAGAATGCCAAAGAAGCTGAAAAGGGTGTACAAACTGCGATTCAAATTGTAGCTTGCTACAGATCATCCACCATGTCCCAGGACCCCCCCCCACTCTGCATTCCTGGAAACACTGGGAAATATAAAGGTCCTACCAAACACCCTGATATTGGGTGATTTCAATTACCCAAACATTAACTGGGAGAACTACTCAAGTACAAACTTCCTTGCCCAAACTTTCCTAGAATTTATAAACTCAAACGCCCTGGATCAACTGGTCAACACCCCCACCAGAGGTGACAGCATATTGGACCTGGTCATCACCAACATGGGCGACCGGTGTTCCACACCAGAGGTCAGCCACTCGCTGGTTAGATCTGATCATAAACTAATCACTCTGGATATCCACATTCTGACACCACCCCTGGTCAAAGAAACTACAGTGAAAAATTTTTCAAAAGCAAACTTCACGCTACTTAAGACCGAGGTGGGAAGTTTCAAAGCCCTCATGCTAAAGGATAACGCTGTCCAAGCTGTAAAATCCTTTACTAATGCACTGTACGGGCACCTAAAAGAATGCATGGATCATGCTATCCCAAACAAAACCAAGACTCGCTCCTCGAAGAAAAGGAAACCAGTTTGGAGGACCCCTGCAATAAACAAGCTATACAATAGAAGGAGAAAACTAGTACAAAAAAGAGTAAAGTCCCAAGAAGGGAAGACATCCCTGATCAGTATCAGCAAGAAACTACGTTCCCTCATAAAGTCATCCAAGGCTACCTTTGAAAGAAACATTGCCATGGACTCCAAAGATAACCACAAGGCATTCTTTAGCTATGTCAAGAATCTAAGTGGCAATTCTCAGATCTGCTCTGAGTTAGTGCAGAATGGAACAAAATACATTGACCCGACCGATATAGCCAACATCCTGGCAGATAGGTTCAGTGCAAACTTCACCCCCCTCTCACCCCCAAAAGGGCCCATAACTATACCAGAAGAATATAGTGCCCCTGAAATCACAGACACTCAGGTTAGAACAGCCCTCTCCAAAGCCAAAAACACAGCATCAATGGGACTGGATGTTGTCCCAGGCTGCAGCCTGTATGATGAACTAACTCCTTACCTAAACACACTGTTTAAACTCAGCCTCTCCACAGGCTGTGTGCCCACAGAGTGGCACACAGCAATGATTATTCCGCTCCGCAAAGGTGGAGCCACAACTGACCCCGGGAACTGTCGCCCTATAAGCCTGGCTAGCTTGGTCTACAAAGCTATGGAGCGCATCATCATAGATCTCATTAGCAGAGACATTGGAAACCTCCAAACACTAGACCCTACCCAGTTCGGCTTTGTTAAGGGCAGATCATGCCTCCTAAACCTGGTGGACTTCTTTGAGACCGTTACCAAGGCTATAGACGAGGGAAAGGTGGTCCACACAGCCTACTTAGACCTCGCAAAGGCCTTCGACACCATTCCCCACTCAGGTATTATAGACAAGCTCACCAGCCTGAACATAAACCCCTACATCATGAGATGGGTTGCCAACTGGCTCACGGATAGAACCCACATGGTAAGAGTTGCGGGAGCTAGGTCTGACTCTAAACCAGTTACAAGTGGCGTTCCCCAGGGCTCAGTCCTAGGACCCCTCCTGTTCGGCATATACTTCTCAGAGGTACAGGCAAGCACAGGAGGACTATGGCTCACCAAGTTCGCAGACGACTGCAAACTAGGGGCTATAATTGACTCTCTGGCTGACACAGACATCCTCCAAAAGGGTCTCACTGAGACAGATACCTGATGTCAAAACCATGGCCTCAAGCTAAATGCCAAAAAATGCATAGTCATCCCCTTTGGAAAAAACAAAGTACCCACAAACTACCACATAGGTGGTAGCTCCCTAAATATGGAAGACATAATAAGAGATCTGGGAACTCGAGTAGATAGTAACTTCTCCTTTGATAATCACATTGCCAAAGTGGTTAGAAAATCTTTCTATGTGGCCCACCTAATCACAAAAGGGTTTGCATCCAGATCGAAAGAGGTCATTGGGTCCCTCTACGCATCACTCATCAAACCCATCATAGAGTACAATGCCCCATTTGGAATGTACCTAACAAGACACCTGCAACAATTGGAAAGACCACAGAAGTACCTCACCAAGAGGATTACTGGCCTCAAGCAGATGCCCTATGCAGCTCGAATGAAGAAACTCCAGCTATACTCAGTTGCATACCGCCTACTCAGAGGTGATCTCTGCCTGACATACAAGGCCATGTCCAACCCAGAATTGATGGACATGCTCCACCTAAAGAAAACCATATCCCCTCGAGCCACACGCTCCAGGGATCTAAACCTCACCACAACAATAAATAGGACGCGCTGGAGGGATAGATTCCTGTCCCAGAGACTTCCCATGCTCTGGAACAAGATTCCAATCCACATTAGGCAGAGCTCCTCACTAACCCTCTTCAATAGAAACCTTGACAAGTGGATGGGAAACAGAAAGTTTACCCTAGGGATCACTTCAGTGGCTCTGTTGGACAGAAGCACAGGGAACTAATCTCAGGTGGCAGCAAAAGCCAACACATTCCGGCTAGGCTTATAAATGCCTTCGGGCAGATAGCCTAGTACCAACCTATAAACCTATAACAGCCAGTATAACTGTATGGTACAGAAATGTGGATAGTGAAAACAGAGGAATCTAGAGGTGATGGAGATGAAGTTCCTGAAATGGGTGTAGGATGCACACTGTGGGACAAATGAAGAAATGAGGACATCAGAGCAGAAACCCAAGTAGTTCTAATTGCAGAAAAGGTCAAAGAGAACTGATTGTGGTGGTTTGGAAAGAGAAGACATTCTGATGAAGAGGATGTTGCTTGTCAGGAGCCAGGATCTGCCAGATCATGCTTTCACTCAGGTCATTGGTCGCAAGTACCGATATGACTCATTCATAGTCTTTGTGGGTATAAATGGCTACAGTAGTAAGGAGCGCTTTCTTTGCTGTGCACCTTATAAGCAAGGGTATGGTTAGGTTCAGTGAAGTCATCATTCCAATGTATTTAGCCATCAGCAGACAGTCATGGAGTACAACGTTCCCTTCAGTAAACGTACCTGCATGGACTATATGAAGAGAGACATGATCAGGCTCTTGGATTACATGTCTCAGGCAGGTAAGAGCCTAGCATTGTGCAACTTTCTATTTACTTCAAGGACACTGCCACAATGTAAACATAATATGATTGATTTTAGTAAATGGCATAGTTTTTCATGTCACTCCAAGGGGGTACAGTATTCACTAGCATAGGAGGATTTCGTCAAAATACCATGTTGCTTTGCCAAGATTGGTCTGCACCTGTCTCCACTAGGCTTTTGAATATTGGCTAAAATATTTTTCCTCTCCCATTGTGCCTTTTTAGGCAAGCGAAAAATTGACAAACCTTCCAGTATTATCAAAACCAACCTTAGAAAATCCAAAGGTGTTATTGCTCAGTGCCAAGAATCTAAACAAGAAACTACACTCCCATCAAACTCTCCTAACCCTGGTGAATGTAGACATTGGTGCAGTTACCAAGGCATGGTTTAAAGACATGGAGAGCACTCTGGCAGTTCAAGCCTCCATTGCCTTTCACACATTTAGACCAACTACTGTACAGGCAGGGACTAAAAGTGGAGGTGTCTCAGTCTGCATCAGAATCAAACATATACCTTAAGGCTGGTCAAACAGGATGACATACTTAAGCTTCTCCATGTCCAAATTTCCATAGGCAATGTCCCATGTCATACCCTTGCAAGCTGTAGATTCCCGTCTGTGATGCAAGAAAACCATAATACCTGCTGTAAACACTCACCATTTAACTCAATATCATATTCATTGGTGACTTTAACATCCCACTTATAAACTGATAAATCATGCATGACCCCAAACTTGCAAACCAAGAGACTCTTGGATGTTTATCAGCACAGATGCCGTGGATCAGGTAGTCCAAATACACACTAGGGGTGTGAGCCTACTAGATCTACTCCTCACTAACGTGGGAATGCTGCACCCACCCTAATGCAATGTCTTCTATGGTAAGGTTGGACCGTAAAGTTGTCTCATTTGAAATAAAAATAAAACCTGGGACGCCTGCTAACCCTGTAACATTTAGGAACTATTCTAAGACAAACTTCTTACTATTAAGTGGTAACTTGGAAATATGTCAAGCATCCGGAGAACACTGCCGGCTTCACAGAGACCCTGTACAATCATGTCAATAGATGCATAGAGGCAGCTGTGCCTACCAGGCATAATCACAGAACAGTCTCAAAGAACAAGTCATCCTGATGGAATCCTAACATCAAGGTTGTATAACAAAAGGAAGAAATTCATGGCAAAAATTAGGAAGTGCAACTCTCAGCAGGATAAAAAAATCTGTCATCAATCTAAGCAAGCAACTCAGATGGAAAAAATCAAACCCCCTACAAACCAAATTTGAGGTAAAATTCATCTCCAAGGCGAAGGACAACCATGAAGCTTTCTTTAGTTATGTTTTCAACCTCAAAAGCTGTACACAACAACGTGCAGCTGTACTTCTAAATGGCGCGACCTATACTGTGTCAGAAGATATAGCAAATATACTGGCTGACAAATTCAGTTCCAGTTTTATCCCTCTGTCTCCACAAGCCACCACTCTCTAAATACCATTGAAAGTAACCCTCCTACTATGAATAGGAAGAAAGTCCTAGATACATTCCCCCATGCCAAGAATACAGAATTGATGGACAAAAATAATATAGGTTCATAGGACAAAACTAGGCTATTGGCATGGAGACCCTTGTAAGCCTAGCCAAGAATTTCACCCATGTTCCCACAAAGTCAGCACTTGTTTTCCCTGTCCAGCATGGACACAGGTGGGATCCCAGAGGTATATTTTCTCTTTCCCATCCAGTCGTCCAAGGTCCTCTTAAAGATGGCTAGTGAGGTACTCTGCTTGACATGGAGAGGAAGTCTATTCCACAGATGGGGGAGTCACTGGGACACAAATATGTTCCGCCAACAAGTTCTATCAGTGTCACAGACCAGGTTGAGACCTTGTGTGTGGGTTGCGCGAGTGGAGTTTGACTTACGGATATGCAGCAACTCCATCAAGGCTGAGTCTGAGACAGCCTTATATGCTAGACACAGGTCACCTCTGAGCAGTCTGTACAAGACTGAGTAGAGGGACAGGGCTTTTAGCTTATCTGTATAGGATAGGTGTTTGAGACCCTAGATTTTCCTGGACAGGAACCTTTGGTCTCTCCAACTGCTGCATGTTCTTGGCAAGGTACATGCTGAAAAAGGGGGCATTGTACTCTATAATGGGTCTGATAAGGGAGGAGTACAGGGGTGCTATGACCTCCTTGTTCCTGGATGAAATACCCTTACTTATGAGGTGGGCCATGTAGAAAGCCTTCTGTACAATGGAGGCAACATGGTGGTCAAAAGTCAGGTTGCTATCAACCTGGGTGCCCAAGTCCCTCATGACTGATTGAGTGCTTTGTATGTTGTTATTAATGTGATAATTAGTGAGGACACCATTTTCTCCAAAGGGGGCTAATGATGCATTTGTTAGCATTCAGTTTGAGGCTATGCTTCTAGCACCAGTCATTAGTTTTGTTAAGGCCCTCTTGGAGGATGTTCACATCACTAGGGGAATTTGACAGTGCCCAGCTTGCAGTCATCTGCAAACTTGGTCAGCCACAGATCACTGGTTTTGGCTTGCACCTCAGAAAAGTATATCCTAAACATTAGAGGCCCCAAGACCGATCCTTGGGGTACACCGGTTGTTACGGGTCTACTACTAGAGGTGGTTTCCCCTGTTTTGACTGAGTGGGTTCCGTCAGTGAGCCAGTTAGCTACCCATCTGGTAACATATGGGTTGATGCCTAGCTGGGAGAGTTTATTTATTATGCCCAAGTGGGGAATAGTGTTGAAGGCTTTGGCTAGGTCAGGGTAGGAAGTGTGCACCATCTTGTCCTCATCCATGGCAGGAATAAATTCCTAGACACCTTCCCCCATGCCAAGAATACAGAATTGATGGGAAACTATAATGTAGGTTCATAGGTCGAAACTAGGCTATTGGCTCAGATGCCCTTATAAGCGTAGCCAAGAATTTCACCCATGTTCCCACATAATCAGCACTTGTTTTCCCTGTCCTTCAGGGACACAGGTGGGATCCCAGGGGCATATTTTCTGTTTCCCATCCAGTCGTCCAGGTTCCTCTTAAAGAGGGCCAGTGTGGTACTCTGCTTGACATGGAGAGGAAGTGTATTCCACAGATGGGGGAGTCTTTGGGACACAAATTTATCCCACCAACAAGTTCTATTAATGTCACAGACCAGGTTGAGATCTTGCGTGCGGGTTGCGCGAGTGGATTTTGACTTGCAGATATGTAGCAACTCTATCAAGGCCTAGTCAGAGACAGCCTTGTATGCTAGACACAGGTCACCTCTGCATAGTCTGTACGAGACTGAGTAGAGGGACAGGGCTTTTAGCCTATCTGTATAGGATAGGTGTAGGATAGGATAGGATAGTGTTTGAGACCCTGGATTTTCCTGGTCAGGAACCTGTGTGGTCTCTCCAACTGCTGCATTTTCTTGACAGGGTACATGCTGAAGGGGGTATTGTACTTTATAATGGGTCTGATAAGGGAGGAGTACAGGGATGCTGTCAGGATGAGTCAGGTTGCTATCAACCTCGATGCCCAAGTCCCTCATGGCTGATTGTGTGCTTAGTATGTTGTTATTAGTGTGATAATTAGTGGGGACACTATTTTCTCTAAAGGGGATAATGATACGTTTGTTGGCACTCAGTCTGAGGCCATGCTTCTGGCACCAGTCATTAATTTGGTTAAGGCCCTCTTGGAGGATATTCACATCACTAGCAGTCATCTGCAAACTTGGTCAGCCACAGACCACTGGTTTTGGCTTGCACCTCAAAAAACTATATCCCAAACAGTAGAGGCCCCAAGACTGATCCTTGGGGTATGCCACTTGTTACGGGTCTACTACTAGAGGTGGCTTCCTCTGTTTTGACTTAGTGGGTTCTGTCAGTGAGCCAGTTAGCTACCCATCTGGTAACATATGGGTTGATGCCTAGCTGGGAGAGTTTATCTATTATGCCTGAGTGGGGAATAGTGTTGAAGGCTTTGGCTACGGCAGGGTAGTCTGTGTGAACTGTCTTGCCCTCATCCATGGCTTTGGTGATTGTCTCTAAGAAGGCAACCAAGTTTAACAGGCATGATCTTCCTTTGACAAAACCAAACTGTGTGGGGTCAAGTGTTTGGAGGTTGCCCATGTCCTTGTTTATAAGGACTATGATAATGCATTTTATGGCCTTGCAGATCAGGCTAGTTAGGCTGATAGGCCTATAACTGCCTGGATTGGTGGATGCTCCACCTTTGTGCAGAGGGATGACAGTGGCTGTCCTGCATTCTGCTAGGACAAAGCCGGTGCACAGACTTTGGTTAAATAGGGTGCCTAGTGGTGCTGAGAGCTCTTGCCCGAGTTCATGTAGAACACAGCCAGGGACGTTGTCAGGTCCCATGGAGGCTGTATTTTTTGCCTTTGAGAGGGCATTAATAACCTGCTTCCTGGTGATGAGGGGGGGCAGGTGCTGGGGATGTCCTGGTTTACTGACGGGGGGACAGGGGGGTGACACGGGGGTGAAGTTTTCACTGAAATTGTCTGCCAGCAGGTTGGCTATATCTATGGCATTTGTGTATGTGGTATTCTTGACCACCAATTTAGAGCAGATTTGGGAGTTACCTTTGAGATTGTGGACGTATGCGAAGAAGGCCTTGTGATTGTCCTTAGTGGATGTGGCCAATTTGGACTCAACGTTAGCCTAAGAGGGTTTCACCAGTGACCTTATTTGCTTGTTCAGACAAAGGAGAGATTGCTCCCAACTTGGCACCTACTCCTTCTTGGTCCTGGACAGCATTTTTTTTCCTTTTATTATAGAGTCTGTTTATTGTGGCTGTCCACTAGACAGGTTTACTCTTCCTTGAGGAAGATGATTTGGTCCTGTCAGGTATTGCTGACTCCATGCAGCTATATAGATGCACATAGTTTTTTGGTGTAGGCTTGGACATTAGCGCTTGATTCAACTGAAGGGATGGTGGCTGTGAAGCTGCTTATACCTGTTCTCAGGAGGTTGTAGTCAGTTTTGGAAAAGTGTTTTTGTTCGACCCTGGCAAGGGGGGATCAGGGGAGATGGTGACTTTGAAAGTGATTGCTTTATGGTCAGATCTTATCAAGGAGGATACATACACTGTAGGGATGCTACAGTGGCTACTCACGTTGGTTAGTACCAGGTCCAGGATATTTTCACCTCTTGTGGGGGTGTTGACCAGCTGATCCAATGCATTGGAATTGACGAAGTTGAGGAATCTCTGGGCATTCGTGTTTGAGCTAGAATAGGTCTTCCACTCTATGGTTGGGTAGTTAA
The DNA here is from genome assembly GCF_019279795.1 of Protopterus annectens. Taxonomy (NCBI): domain Eukaryota; kingdom Metazoa; phylum Chordata; order Ceratodontiformes; family Protopteridae; genus Protopterus; species Protopterus annectens. Next base: position 27,864,823 of record NC_056740.1, on the reverse strand, counting down.
AGTCACCCAGGATCAGAGTAGAGGGTTGAATCTTGATGGATTCAAGTAAGTCCAGATAGGTGGAGTGGGCCTCCTGAGTCATGGTTAGGGGTCTGTAGGTAGCAATGATTTGAATAGGTGTTTTGTCAATAGTTAACTGCACCTGGAGTATTTCCTATGTGTCATACTTCTTGACCAGCCTGGAGGTGTGTATGTCTTTGATAAATATTGAAACTCCACCTTCTATGGCTTTGCACCCCTCTGTTTGGGGTCTGATAGTGTGGTAGGACAAGTAACCTGGTAAGGCTGGGGTGCTGCCCACAACTTTGAACCAGGTTTCAGTGGCTGCACAAATGTCAGCATCTTCCAGGGCGAGGAATGCTTGCAACGAGTGCAGATGTTCATTGTGTTTCACTGTTGCAGTCATTACAATTGGGTTATCCTGCTGGCAGGCTACCCGCAGTCGGCCCGAGTTCCAAAGTCTAGGTCTGGCATCGGTTGCTGTCGCCTCCTCCCTGACGTCAGTGCGCCAGGGGTATAAAAGATGCAGCTGACGCCATTTTCTTCAGTCTTTCTTGCTGTGCGGTGCCTGAAGCAAAAGCAGTTCGCAAGTGCCGGTTGGCCGACTCCTGAGATTTTCAAATTCGAATTTCCAATCCGAAGTCATCTTTAAAGCTAAGTATCCCATTGGGGAAACCTTTTTCTTGCTCCAGACCGATGTCAGAAAAAGTTAATAATTGTATTTGTTGTGGGAAACAAATACCTCATAAGGATTTTCATTCTTACTGTATTCCTTGCCTAGGCCCTGACCACGACGTTGCTAGTTGTCGGTTTTGTGCTAGATTTAACCAACGCACTATTAAGCGTCGGTACGATTTTGCATTTCATTACTTTGGCAGAAGATTCAATTATATAATGCCGTCAGAACAGCTGACTACCAGAGTTTATAAAAAGCGCAAAGAAAAGGAAAATGACAGGCATCCGAGGTCCAAAACCGACGACGAGGCTTCTGTTAGGCCTGTCGCCGGTTCTCAGTGAGGCACTTTCGCAGCCCCTGACGCCCGCTACCTCAGAGCCACAGGCCGCTTCCGACTCCCACGTGGAGCCGACTAGGCCACTGGAAACTCAAGGTATTGAACACTCGGAAACAATTCCCTCAGATGAGTCCAGAGCCGCTGAGCAGGCATCGGCTTCTGAGGGTGTTTTCAGACCTACACAGTTGTATGTAAAACCAACTTCAGCTTCAAAGACTAAAGCAGCTCTAAAGACTAAGAAACAAGTACAGCATTCTCCTGGACAGGCCTCCATGCCTAAAAAATAGATGCTTAAAATGGCTGAAGACCTAATTACTTTGATCAGGGGTTCCCATCCCCCTCCTGATAAGAGGCCTAGGCAAGAGATAGAATATAAATCTTCAGATCAGGTTTCCATTGCCTCTGATTCCTCTTCTGAACAGAAATATTCCCTTCCTCCCTGTGAGGATTCTGATGCTGAAGAATTTATCCCTTCAGCCTCTCCTCCTGAGGATTATTCTTTTGGGGAGACCCTGCATACTATGAGGGAGCATTTCCACTGGGAGAGCCAAGATTACTCAGAATCCAAGAAAAGGCTCAGAGACTTCCTTTTATTACCTCAGCACAGGCCCCTTGCTATTCCTCCGGTTTTAGACATTGTAGATGATGTATTTTCAGAGTCCGGTCTGTCTCCTGACTCTTTACCACCAGCTCCTGTTAAGCCAGACAGATTCTACAGGGTTCCTGATTCACATACATTTCTTTACAAAAACCCTGCTGCTGACCCATAAACTATTTCTCAGGGTCCCAAGGGGGTCAAGGCTTCTACTGCAAAAAACCCTATCCCCCTGATAGGGATTCAAGGGCCCTGGACAGATGGGGGAAAAAGATTTATACTTTTGCTACCTTGGCTGTAAGAGCTTTAAATTGTCAGTTTCATATGCTTAAATATCAGCAATATTTTATGTCACTGCTTAAACAGAAAATGTTGGCAAATTCAGAATGTGCAGAAAACAAAGAAATGCAGGATTTATTGCATGCAGCTGAACAAGTGGGAAAGCATACTTTGCAAAGTGGTTTTGATTCTCTAGAGGCCTCCTGCAGGGCCGCAGTTACAGGTTCTGTCATTAGGAGGCATGCTTGGTTAAAAGAACAGAATCTGCCTGATCATGTTAAAGCAAAACTATTAGATGCTCCATTACAGCATGATACCTTGTTTGGTGTTAAAGCAGAAGAGGTGTTGAAGAAAATGGAGGGCAAAGCTAAATATATGCAAACAGTGAAGGATTTCTTACAGGTACAGCCTCCCAGATTTAGCAGGAACTGGCCTACAAAGAATTGGTCCTTTCCAGTGTCAGACAGGCCACAAAGAGGCAGATACAGATGCCCCAGAGGCAGATCACAGCCCCAAGGCTCATACAGGCCTAAACAATGGGGTGCTTCCACCTCCAAAAGTGGAGAGGAAAAATCACAGCCATACAGGAAGCAGTCTCAATGACTTCCCCCTGCCAGCACCAAGCACTTATCTTCTGGCAGCTCCTTTGGGGGGAAAACTAGCACTTGTTTCACAAAATTGGCACATGATCACCCAGGACAAATGGGTCTTAAATATCGTATCTCAAGGCTACAGGTTCCCCTTTCACAACCTGCCAAGGCCAAACGGTATGCCAGACCTGCCACGCAATCAATGGGCAGAGGCACAAAAACAAGTTTTATCTCTCATGGACATGAGAGCCATTCAGCAAGTACCACAGCAAGAGCAGGGACAAGGATTTTACTCAAGGCTATTCTTGGTACCCAGAAAGGACAAAGCCTGGAGACCAATACTGGACCTGTCTATCCTAAACACATACCTGGATATTCCAAAATTCAAAATGTTAACTCTACAGCAGCTTCTGCCCATGCTGGGCAAGAAAGCTTGGCTTGTGACTTTAGACCTAAAGGAGGCATACCTGCATGTCCCAATCAGACAGTCATGCAGAAGATACCTCAGATTTATAGCTGGCTCAATGCACTACCAATTCTCTGCACTGCCCTTTGGCTTATCTACTGCGCCCAAGGTCTTCACAAAATGCCTGGCACCAGTAATAGCATTTTGCAGACAAAGAGGAATACAAATATATCCTTACTTGGATGACTGCCTTATTCAAGCAGAGAACAAGGACATCCTACTACAGCATCTGGCATTTGTAAAAAGATTACTAACAGGTCTAGGTTACACAGTAAATGAAAAGAAATCAAAACTCGTACCCTCTCAAGAGATAATATTCCTGGGTGCAAGCTTAAATACAACTGCCCAGATGGCTTATCTCACGCCAGACAAACACAGACAACTGACTACTTATTTCAAAATATTGGCAACAAAGACCCAGTTATCTGCAATAAAAATTCTGCAGGCTTTGGGCTTAATGGCATCCTGCATACTACTAATTCCATATGCAAGACTGCATATGAGGAAACTTCAATGGTATCTAAAAAGTGTTTGGACTCAACATTGCCACAGCCTGGAAACAATAATTACCCTCATTCCATGCCCACAACAGGAGTTTCGATGGTGGGCAAAAGCCTGTCACCTCAACACGGGACAGCCATTCACCTTACTCACAGCAAGGCAGACATTGACAACAGATGCATCAGATTATGCCTGGGGGGCCCATATGGCAGGAAGAATTATTCAGGACACATGGTCCGCAAGTGAAATGCATCTACATATCAGTCAAAAAGAGATGCTAGCTGTTCAGAATGCCCTGACAGCCTTCAAGGATATACTTCATCCAGGACAACTACTGATAAAGACGGACAATACTACAGTCATGTGGTACATAAACAAGCAGGGAGGCATGCATTCCTACCCCCTCTGCATACCAGCCATGAACTTGTGGGACACAGCATTGACTTACCAAGTACATCTGCAAGCACAATTCCTGCCAGGAAGGATAAATACTCTGGCAGACGAACTAAGCAGAAATGTAATGGATCCCCACAAGTGGAAATTGGATCCACAAGTCTTCAGCATGATAACAAGGAACTGGGGGTGCCTGGACATAGACCTGTTTGCCTCCCCTCACAACTGCCAACTACAGAGATTCTGCACAAGAACTTATCACAAACAAGCATGGAAAGTGGATGCTCTATCTTTCAGCTGGAAAAACCTAACAGTATATGCCTTTCCTCCTCTGCCTCTCCTCCTCAAGGTACTCCTCAAGGTCAGACAAGAAAGGCCAAAAATGATACTGATTGCCCCAGACTGGCCCCGCCAGCACTGGTACCCAATCCTAAAGAGCTTGTCTCAGTGCCCAGCTTGGACATTACCTGAAATTCCTCACTTATTGACCCAACAAGACAGTATGATACTGCACAGCCAACACAGGACCTTAAACCTGGCAGCATGGCGAATAATGTAGCCATTTAAGACACAGCTCTCTCTAAAGGCAGTGATGGATGTTATTTTGGAGGCCCGGAGGCCTAGCACCAGAAAATCTTATGCAGAAAAATGGAAGAGATTCTGTGCTTGGAACCAGGCACAAGGTATTGACACGACTGTTCCAAATATTCTTCAGATTTTGCAATACTTAACTGAGATGCTGGATAAAGGCCTTTCTTTTTCATCAATTGAAATTCATGCCTCTGCCATTTCAGCTCAATACAATACAGAACCACCTATGTTTTCACAGCCATTACTAAGGCAGTACCTCAGAGGGGCCAAAAACATAAGACCCCTAAGGAGAGCACCAATACCTGCATGGAACCTCAACTATGTCTTGGAAAAACTCACACTGCCTCCATTTGAGCCAGCCTCTGCAGCAGATATAAAATTCTTATCCTGGAAAATAGCCCTGCTCCTAGCAATTACCTCCACTAGACGAGTCTCAGAGTTGCAGGCACTCATGGCTGTGGAACCTTTTATCATTTTCCATCCTGACAAGGTTTCTCTAAGGACAAACCCTACATTTATGCCTAAGGTAGTGTCCACTGTGGCCCTTAACCAAACAATTCATTTGCCTACTTTTTATCCAAACCCACAGAATAAGGGTGAGAGACTTCTGCATTCTTTGGACTTTCACAGGCAGCTACGCTTCTACTTGGACAGAATCAAAGTTTTCGGAAAGACGGAACAACTCCTAGTAGCATATGCTGCAGGATCACAAGGAAAGCCTATCTCAAAACAGACTATTTCAAAGTGGATAGGCCACTGCGTTCGTTTCTGATATTCACAGCATGGCAAATCAGTGCCTAAGGGCATTAGGCCGCATTCAACCAGAGCAGCAGCCACTTCGGCAGCCTTCCTCAGAGGAGTAACAACCAAAGACATCTTAGAGGCTGCAACTTGGAGTTCAGTGCATACTTTTATAAAGCACTGTGACTTACATCTCTACACTAAGTCCAGGGCAGGCTTTGCCACTGCAGTTCTGCAGGGCCTGATAGCCTCTCCTAATCCTATTTAGCACCAGCCTCCCAACCTTAGCTTTGGGATTCAACCCAATTGTAATGACTGCAACAGTGAAACACGATGAACATAGTACAGTTGTGTACCTACCATAAATGTAGATGTTCAAGTGTATTCACTGTTGCAGTCCAGGTTACCCTCCCACCATCCCCCCTTTTTACTTTGCTGGGACTTATGTGTACTTCTCTATTCTATACAACCTATGTGGTGTATTTGCTTGTAGATGAAGGAAAAGTTGATTTTTGTATATGTATGCTTATTGGCATAATTTAGCCTACCATTTTAGGGGCACCTGACATCTGGGGCAAGACAAACTGAAGAAAATGGCGTCGGCTGCATCTTTTATACCCCTGGAGCACTAACGTCAAGGAGGAGGCAACAGCAACCGATGCCGGACCTAGACTTTGGAACTCGGGCAGACTGCGGGTAGCCTGCCAGCAGGATAACCCAATTGTAATGACTGCAACAGTGAATACACTCGAACATCTACATTTATGGTAGGTACACAACTGTACTTTTCATGTTAAGACTCCTACTGTTTAGCAGCATGACCTTTAAATTCCGTTTAGAAGAATTTTTCATGTTGGTAATTTTGTTCTGATAACTTTGCCTAAAAAAGGGACTATGGGGGAGGCACAAGCCTTTGCTATTAGCCTGAAGCCCAGGGGAGACGGATGAAGGCCATGTCTGGCAAAGCATTATGGTCTGTCAGTCGTGTCCTTCCAGGCTGTCAAGTACTAGATCCCCTTGGAATGACACCAGAAACTAAGCCAATTGTTAAAATCAATCATTTTCTGTTTGTTCTGAGGCATCATTCTGGGTAACAGTAGGATGCTGCTTAAGGCTAGGGACATACCTGCCTGGGACACATTCAGCGAGCTCAATCATATCTCTCTTTATATAGTCTAGAGAGGTACGTCTCAAGTCCTTCACACCAACATGGACTATGATAGAATATTAACAGTACCTGTTGTTGAGAGACTTGAGTGCGTGAGTGATATGGTGAATTCTAGCACCTGACAAGCAACTTACCGTGACTTTCCCCTTGTCTAGCTCGGTGAGGGGCACATCTGTGTGTCTCATGGTAGAGCTTCCTATGACTAGTATGTTGGGTTTGTGGCTGGGCCTTAGAGGCTGTGAGACACAAACGTGTACTGTGTGTGGTGCTTGGTGTGGTGGGTTGTGATGTGTGTGTGTGCGTTTGCCTCAGAGGTCTCTTTTGCTTAGGTATGTTTTTGTTGAGAACCGCCACATATGTAGGAATGTACTGTGTGGGTGGTGTTAGAGGTATGGTGCTTGTGGTGTTTGTGCAGACAACCTTCTCAGTGCCAGATGTACTGGCTTGTGATTGAGACAGCAAGGATTTTAGGTTCTTAATGTAATTGCATTTCTCACATATTGTCTTCCTAGGTGGTAGAGGAAGAGGGCTGTCCGTGTACATGAGGCAGTTGCTACACTGTCTCAGGATGCCCATATTAACAAGACGAGCAGGAGAAACCACAGGAAATTGTCCATCTATGGTTGTCAGAATCTGTGGAAGAGATAGAATGGTAGAGTGGGTACTATCATAGTAGAGTACCTATGGGTGTGAATAGGGCTGGATAAAATCACAGTAGCTGCAAGGGAGGACATCAGTTACACAGGAGTGCTTGTAAGGGAAAAATGCAACTGAGATACCTTGAAATGGGTTAAAACAGCGCAGCAGCAGTGCGCAACGAGCAATCAAGTGCAACACCCTGCAAACACAGGGTATAAATACCAGACGAGATGGAATCTAGAAGCTTGCATTACTACCCAGTTGTGCTAGCCCCTGCTCTTTCAATCAATCACTCAAGCTAGGGAAGGTCAGGCAACCTTTTTACTTAAACTAACAGAGAACACAAGACACTGCCAGCAGAAGATGGCTACCAGAAACACAGAAACGCAACAAGCAAAATAGCCAGGCCTGGAAAACAGCAGGCTTCTATCCAGACTATGCTACTTGTCTAGAACACAGAAACCTCACAAAAATGCACAGAAATGCACAGAGCACTCACAAACAAAAAATACAACTCTCAACTCTCAGTATGAAAAAGCAGTTTACAGTTAAGTAATTCAATAAAAATGCAGTTACAGTAATGAAACAATCTAGCAATGAAAATACAGTTAAAACAGTATAAAACAGTACATACATGCTGTGAATCATTAAAAAAGCTTTATAACAGTGGAAAATGTAGTAGATTAGCTGTATAACACAACTATAAGCATTAAGAAGTGCAATTCAATGAAATAAATGTAAGACAAAACGTATTCTGCTCTTGGAGCCTCAGGGAATTTCTGCTTTGTCACAGTAATGAATCACTACTCCTTAGCCTGGTAAAAATGCCTCCTAAATAGTATGAAACATTACCTATCTGGATCACTAGAGTCACTATTTAACTGTAGCCTCCAGACAAGCTTCATGCCATGTGAATGGAGAATTGCAGCAGTCATCCCCCTACACAAGGGCAGGTTATCTACTGACCTAAATAACTACAGGCCCACAAGTCTGACTAGTCTTGTTTGCAAAGCCATGGAAATGATTTAAGAATGACATAGGACATTTTCAGACACTGGAACCCACTTTGCTTTCATCAAAGGCAAATCGTGTCTACTCAGTCTGGTGGACTTCTTTGAGAAGATCACCAAAGCAATGGACGAGGGCAGAATGGTGCATACTGCCTACCTTGACCTGGCCGAGGCATCCATACAGTACTCCCCTCAGGCATTTTAGACAAACTCACAGAATTGAGTTTAAACCCCTGTGTTATCCACTGGATAGCTGGGTGGCACTCAGATACGACCTGTGTAGGATAGATGGGAGTCCACCTCCACAAAGAGGTCAGTCACTAGTGGCGTCCCTCAGGGCTCTGTGCTGGGTCCACTCCTTTTTGGTAGCTATTTCTCTGAAGTCAAGACCAGTGTCAAGGTCCTCTGGCTGACCAAGTTTGAAGATGTCTACAAACAAGGTGCAGTCATGGAATCCCCCAAGACACAGCTATCCTCCAAGAAGGGCTGACTCAGGCACAGAACTGGTGACAGAGCCACAGTCTAAAACTCAGTTCCAAAAAAGCATAATAGTATTCTTTGGGAAGTTGGCCACCCCTGGAAATTACCTCATTGATAACAAGCCCCTTTGAGTAGCTCTAGTAGTCAGGGATTTTGGGATTCATGTAGACAGTAACCTGGCCTTTGACCATCATGTGGCTGTGGTTGTAGGGAAATCATTCTTTGCTGTGGAACTTATAAGGAAGAGTATGGCATTTAGGTCCAAGGAAGTCATCATTCCACTGTATACAGCCACAGCAGACAATCACTGAGGACATCATCCCCTTCAGTATGTACCTGACCAGGCATATGCAACAACTGGAATGTTCACAGAGCTTTCTCACAAAAAGGATACAGGACGTATACAACATGTCCTTCCTGGATCAACTGAAAGCCCTGTCCCTGTACTCGGAGCTCCTACAGACTGTTAAGGGGTGACTGTAACTGCCATACAGGGCATCCTTGGATCATGCTCTGGTGGACCTTCTGCATATCTGCAAAACAAATAGCATTAGAATTACCTGATCTAGAGACTTAAATCTTGCTTGTGACATAACTAACTCATGTTGGAGGGAAGGTATGTGTCTCAAAGACCACCCCTTTCTTTCTAATAGGTTTCCCATCCATGTGAAGCAGAGTTCTTCCCCAACCCACTTGAAGTGCAACTAGGACCAGTAGATGGGGAATCGTTAATTCACCCCTGGTCTGACAACTGTGTTCCTAATGGACAGGAGCAGCCTGTAAATGCATGACAACCCACACCCTGGTCTACATATACCCCTTAGAATAATTGTAAGGTTCCTAAACCTGTCAGACAACTTTGGGATGCATGTCTAGACATTAAAAGGCCCTGGTGGTTGTAAGCCTAGTAAACACCTGTGAATCTATGACTGACTTGGAAGAAGGCAAGAGGAGAAAAAGACATCCAACAAGGAGATCGAAGGAGTGTGTGAGAGAGGACTTGCATGTTAAAGAAAGTAGGAGAGTGGCAATGAATGAAGAGAAATGGTGACAGATGATGGGGCACCCCAACCCTGTGTAGACAATGAGAAAAACGGATTGATGGTGATCTCGATGATGGTTGTACAGTGCTGCAGCAATAGCCTCCAGATTTTACAGGATATAGCAAGTAGCTAATCCTACATAGCAGGTGTCTAGTGGCTGTTTTCTACTTTCTTTACTGGTTGCTTATTTCAGTCAATTGATCTTGATTTCTTTTATGACTGTAAAGTTATTTCAACTCTTGCACTGGAGTTTTAGGACTCCACAAAGCAACAGCATAATTTACTGCCACAAATATAAATGTTTTAGGATTTTTTATGCTTTGGTGTGGATTTCAAATGGAAGCCTAATTCTTAAAGAAATGGTTGCATATTTGTGATCATATTTATTGAGTACTTGATCTGCATCTCTCTAACCTAGCCTCCCACACTTAGGTTTATGTTCGATTTACACTGTCCTACTTATTTCTAAAAGTACTGGTAGAAGATTAGGTTTACAAGCCTGGATAATAGGAGACAGTTTAGGTATCTGTGTCAGTGGCTGAGTGAGCTCTGCGTGATCGAGTGTGGAGGTGAACTGAATATGTTAATGGCATAACTGCTGTTAAATTAAAGTAATCCCATTTTATCAGTTTCCTCTTCAGAAAATCTTATTAAATATCCTGAAATTAAAAATTAATTTCAAATTCTTGAGACATATAGTCAGCACATTAGTTTGATCAAGATAGAAAATATTCTAATTTACTGAATCATGACCTTTGTCACTTGTTTGACATTGCACCTGTCATGAATTACAGGCTGTTATTTCACTTGAAAGACATTTTATTTCCTTTACTGAATCCCATCACTTTATTTTTTTCCCTGCCTCATGAAGTTTGATAGACCAGATTGCTAGATAGGTAAAGGGAATTGCTTTGCAAACTGCATGTCAGTCAGGCTTCAAGGAATTTTTCTTAATCACAGCACTGAAGACTAGGAAAGGAGAAATAACATATATTTTAATTGCATGGTCATGTATGGCTGCTTTTTTTTTGGGGGGAAAAAGATTGCACAAAATGCAGTCAGGAGTGACTTCTGTTGTGAGCAATTGACTTAATTTATTCACTACCTATTTTATTCTTATTTTTTTTCACTGTATGTCATTTTAAGTTGAAACACATTAGTTCTGTCTTTCAGTAAATATTGCACATTACTATTTTTGTGCAAATGTGTGTAATAAATTATAGATCAATTGCTTTATTGTTCTGTTTCTGATTTTAAGCTATTTAGCACCATTAATAGCAATGGATTTAGGGGCGTTTTCATGGAACTGCAAATTAGTGGTTCAAATCTAACTCAAGAACACTGGGCTAGAAATAGTCTGTGCATTGCGGTTAATATTGGAGAGTTATATCTCATTTATCATTAGGAGCTGTAGAGGTGTTGTCAGTAATGCCAGGCCTCCAGACCCACTTCATGTCTGTATAGAAATTACAATTAGAAAACTGTAGAAGGGCCAAGTTTTAAAACTACTACAGCATTATGTAATTCAATTAATCTGCATGTTACAAGCATAAATATCTATGGATTTGATAAGTGGTATAGCATAGGAAGTTCAGAGAATCAAAATCTTTGCATTTTGCAACAAGGTTCCCTTTTTCCATGCTCTAGTTTAGCAGCTTTCTGTCTCTGTATCTTAACTGTTTCAGTAGTAGGTGTTGTTATTTGGCATTTTAAGCTTTTTTGGCTTGTTTAAATTTTGAAATGGCCTAGAAAGTATTATTTTGTTTGCAGTAGTCTGTGTAATTTATACTGTGACATTATCTTTTTACTGCACAATAAGTAATTACTAGTTGAAGATGTAGTTTTATAATTTTTAAGTATCCAGTTGAAGACATAGTTCTAGAATTTCGAAGTATCAGGTAAAGACATGTTTTCTCCTTTTTCGGTATAGCTTAATAACTTCTATTTCTCAGAGATGCTAATGTTTTTCATCACTTTCACAGATAGCTGTGTATGGTCCCTACACACTAACCTGAGTTTGGCTTTTATATTTTGCTCTGCAGTTTGGCCAGTAACTCTGCATACTATGTAACAGTTGTATTTAAGATGAAGGGATGGATTCATGAACGCTTACACTAAGTGTACATGATCTTTATTCAAGAAGATTCCCTAACACATATTTTATGCTTTTTAGTCACTCAGAAAGGTTGGACTAAGTGTACCTGTAGTCTGCACTTTGTAGTAACCTTTATGAATCCCCATCAGTATATAAGGCTGCAAGACAATTACTAAAAAAATTCTAAAATTAGGAGGAAGGAGATGGGAGTTATGCTTGTGGTGTCTGTTCACTCAGAATGGTGTACAGTTAGTGTAGGCGTTCATGAATCTGTCCCGAAGCCTGAATGACTTTGTGACATCTCTGTTATTCTTTTTCTTATATTTCTTAGGTGCAGGTATTTCCTGGTAACTCATTCAGTTTTTTTTTACCCAATGACTCAATCCAAATCCCACTGTATGATTTATGCCACTGAGGACTTTGATGCATTTCTTTGGTTGTGACTGACTTTTAGATAATACCCTTTGCAAAAATTCAGAATACTGCAATATTTTGGAGACATTGTTCTTTTTATTACCTGTACTCTTCTACCTTCAAGACCAGTGTTATTTGACCATAGAAGAGATGTGCTGTGTAAAATTATTACTTTTCAATAATATTTTCTCTACCATTACATAAGTTGGCTGCATAGTTTACACACACATTTACAATTTCCCTACATGTACAAAAATTTCCTGGCAACAACGTTTGTTTTAAAAGTAGATATGTTTAAAATAGTCCTAGTCACTGCTCATCTCCAAAGATGCTACACTACCTGGAAATTCATTGTTTTCAGGTCAGAGAATATACAATGCAGAGCTGATGTTTTCTGCTGTCATTTGAGTGGTCATATGTATTATTTTGTGGCATAGTGTGCAAACACTGTATCATAGTTATTGTACATCCAGGGGTTCCTTACAGGAAAAGATAGTTCTTACACTGATGCTTGTGTTGTTTGTGTTAAAGTTGGCTTGTATATCTTAATTTTAAATGGATTATCATTTTCTGTTACTGCATAGTTGATGTTGCCTCCCCATTCCTGTAAACTATCCAGGGATTTACAAGGTACTGGTTCTGACTGTACCCATGAGTTATGACTTACTGCACAGACTGCATTCCCCAGAAAAGATAGCATAGCTGTATGATTTTATTCACCATAACATTAGATAAAATGTCCTTGTGTGTCTTTCTTCACTCTTCCTGTTAGGGTTATACGGCCCACCCCATGAGAAGTGTGCTATCTCCAGTTTATTCATTGATTAGTAATGGGATGATGCCCAGGGGACTGAGATTGGCTGGTTAGTAAAATACGTGTGAAAAAAAACAGTCCCATGTGAGAATTCTGTAAACCTGAACCAGTTATTAGAAGAGTCAGCGTCTCTTAAATGTGTGCTTTGTTATGAGAGCTCTTTTTTTTCTTTTATTTAGAAAAGTATCGTGCTCCCTAAGTCATGGATACTTGTAATCATTTTTTATGCATACCACACAACTTGGCTCAAGATGTCTTTACAAAGCCAAAAATAATGGGGGAGTGCACAAGGGCATAAACCAGAGACAGATTTTTAAATATTGCTCTTATGAACTTAGAAAGCTGATAGAATTAACAGGTTTTGCATTAACATGTATTTTCTGAAAGATATAAAATCTGCAACTTAAATGTCAGTCATTTTTAATTACTTCACTTGTCACTGATTTGCCAGAAAGCCACAAATTTTGTAAGGAAAAGACCAAAAATAAGAGGCAAAAATCTGGAGATTCTGCAAAATCTGGACAGTTGAGGGGTATGTTTCATATTGCAGATTTTTGTACCCTTTGCTGTTTCACAAGATATTGACAGAGCATTTGATAAAAGTTATTTCTTGCACAGGAAGAACCTGCTGTTGATATGTCTGTGAACAGAATGAGTCTTAGTCTTTTTTCTTATTATTTATTTTACATTTGTTGACTGGGATAGTCCGACTGAATTCATGTCCATTTTCAGCGGAGGCCCAGGGGGAAAAGCTCCAAGATAAGCAGTTAAGATTACAGATACAATATATACAGTGGTTACATACTTAACAAGTTATACAAATTCCAAGATTAGAGATAATCCCGGGTGTAAATCCGGATTAATTAACACAACTAAGCTAAATTATAGTTATTAACTCATAGTAGGGGAGAATTAGTCTGGTTTGACACATTGACATACCCAGTTTAGTGTCAGATATTGTTTGAGTCTTATCTTAAATTGACTCAGGGTGGTAAGTAAAGTAATATCAGCTGGGAGTGAGTTCCAGGATCTACCTGCAGAGTTGGCAGAGATAGAGTCACTGGCTGAGTTTTAAGTCTGAACTAGCAGTCTGTTAGAAGATCGAATAGGTCTGGGATTGTTATAGGGGGCAATAATGTTTTTTAGTGCAGGAGTATTGTCCGGATTGTAAAGGATTTTATATGCCATAATCAGTTGGTTATACTGGATCAAATGAGCCTGGTGCAGCATATAGCGTGTAGTATATTATATGTTCATCGTTTTCCACTGGTTCATTAACCTTTGGCTGTTTGGGTTGTTTTCTGCCTAGGAAACAACATCCTGCTTCCTTCAAAAGCTCTGGCCACCTCCCACACCTTCTGTCTGTCTGTTGATTGCTCAGCACCAACTGGATGAATAGCAGCCAGAAAGAAGTGACTTCAGTATTTTCTTGCTAGCTCAAAGAAAGCAACTAAGGCATTTCTCACTAGCAGCAGTCAGTCTACAGCCTCATTTTTGGCAGATAAGTCCAGTTTGGGGAAATCTTGCACACACAAATGATTTCCCTTTTTATACTAGAGTATATATTTTCCAATGTTTAACTAAAAGTTGCAATTCTTTTCTTTAAGAAACCTGGTATTTGTGTAAATAGTAGTAGTTTCCTATCAGGAACTGCCTTACTAGTTTAAAAACATCCAGTAGAGAGTTGATTATCCAAACTAATTAGGACACCTAGTGTATTTTGAATAATCAAACATATCATTGAACAGGATAAAAATTAAAAAAAATGTTTTTTTGATGAACATTAAACAAGAAAAATAAAACAAATTTACTGTAAGTACAAAATGTATAGTACAGGTATATTATTGTACAGTAGTTAAATATTTATTTTTCATGCTACTGCGTAAGAGATACCAAACAGGAATTAATACTTACTAGGATACACTAGCACTACAGCATCCACCCCCTTTAAAGGAAAACTCCATCCTAGAACTAAAAAAACTGTTTTTTCAATCTGTCTTTGTTTCATGGCCTATTTTAACACCTCAAAATTACTCTAAGTGCTTTAGTTGCAATTTTTGCCTGTTTTCCACAACATGGCTCCCAATGGGGCTTGATAATACTTTGTATGACTCATGCTAGACATAAGGAAGTAACTTTGAATTCCCATGCCATTGACATATAATGGGATTTGTGAGGGTCACTGTTTCTTTACTTTCTGTAAAAGGACTGCTTCTTTTCTGTCTCTAATCACCCTCATTTATGTTTGGCTCAGACCTTATTTTATACTATATGTAGAAGTTATTCAGCTACAGCCAGAAAAGTAACTAAATTGCAGGCCTTTGTTCAGTGTTTTCTTTTGTAGTTCAAGAGGAATTGAGAGTCCCCTCCCCCCACACTACATTAGAGGTGTCAGTACTGTCACTGCACTGAGAGACCCTTGCAGAATCAATTCCTCTTAGACTACAAAAGAAAACCCTGAACAAAGGCCTGCAGTTTAGTTGCTTTTCTGGCTGTAGCTGGATAATTTCTAAGTATAGTGTAAAACAAGGTCTGAGCCAAACATAAATGAAGGTGATTCGATTCAGAAAAGAAGCAGTTCTTTTACAGAAGGTAAAAAATAACAGTGACCCTCACAAATCCCATTATATGTCAATGGCATGGGAATTCAAAGTTACTTCCTTAGTCTGGCATGAGTCATACAAAGCATTATGGGAAAGAGAAAGGGTTGAGGGAGAACAAGATCGCGTTAATACATCACGCACCCAGTGGTAGCCATGTTGTGGAAAACAGGCTAAAATTACAAATAAAGCATTTAGAGTGATTTTGAGATGTTAAAATAGGTCAGGAAACAAAGATAGAGTGAAAAAAAGATTTTTTTTTTAGTTTTAGGGTGGAGTTTTCCTTTAAAGTGCACCACAGTACAGTATCAGCAATCCATCTATATACTGTGAGAGTAGAACCCAAAGCCTTATGCATAAAAAGCAAGTATACTACCTGTTGTGCTACTAACAATGTTTTTAAATACTTTAGCACAATAGTTATATTATTTGCTAAACAGTTACACATTGTAAACTTCTCTTCCCCTGAAGCTCTCAGCTCCTTATAAAATGCACTTGAGACTTACATTCTTGTAAAATGCATTTGACACTCAACCTCTCAACTTTGTCACACATGAAATTTGGAAAAGACAAAATTTATTGGGGGGGGGGGCAGAGGCCCAAAACCAGGGTCATACTTTAAATATTGCTTGTCTAATCTTAGAAAATTGCTAGAATAAAAGGTTTTGTGTTACCATGCATTTCCTGAAAGATAGGAAGACTGAAAATTAAATGGCTGTCATTATTTAGTGAATTCAGTCCTTACTGATTTGCCAGAAAACCACTAATGTTAAAAGGAACAGACCAAATGTATGTGCCAAAAATTCCAGACATTCTGTGAAAATCTGGACATTTGAAAGCTATGCACTCAGCTACTTGAAACACAAGTGGTGGTAGGGGTATAGAATTTAGGCTCTTGTTTTTGTACCTAAGGTGCAGAGTTTGAGCCTGAGCAAAGTAACACTAACCACCAGTTATCCTTAGTTGAGGCATTTCACACACACACCCACACCCACGCACACTTGTTGCAGATGAAGTGGAAGCAGCAATGAATGGAACGCAGGTGAAGCAGCAAGAATGTTAAATTCAAGTGCAAATAGAGATGCAAATCTAAGGAAGGCTGCATTCGAATTATTGACATTCTGGATAATCGATGCTCTACTGTATTTCTTTACCTGGGGGTATTTTTGTGTTAAAAGTGTACTGATGCTTTTGCAAGTTTGAGTTTAGATGTTTTGTGTTTTACTTAGAGAGTATTAAAACCACAAACATTGTTTATAGTGCTTGTGCACTTTGTGTCATCTTAACTGCTTGTTTGTTTTCAGTTGAATAGTGAAGAGAAAGGAACTGTTCAGTCAGGAATTTTATGTGCTGGTGGTGTCTGTACCTTGATTTTGGGACCGTTTGGAGAAGTGTGTGTGTGTGTGTGTGTGTGTGTGTGTGTGTGTGTGTGTGTGTGTGTGTGTGTGTGTGTGCTGCTTGTGAACACTTTATGACAACTTACCTTCTGCCCGACTTTTTCCAACACTGCTTACTGGCAGTTAGACTTCTTCATCGGTCACAGCATGGATACTCTCTCCGGTCCTGCTGGTTTCTCTCCTACTGTGCCTAAAAAGAAAAAAAATGCGAAAAGTGAGTCCTTTCAGTCACCATGGGCTCAGTCAGTGCCTCACATGCTGATAGGAAGACCCTGTAGTGGCCATTTGTTGTTCATAAGTTGGTCTCTCAGAATTCTTATATTACTTCTTGTGCCATCATGAACCAAGGGTCCAAAATGTTCTTTGCAGCTGTCCCAGTGTCCGGTAAGGGCACAGGAGAACCATATTTCTTTTTGGGTCTGGAAGATGCTTCAGGAGATTCTTCTCAAAGTAGCCAGAGAAAGAAACCTCTTTGCTGGGATAAAGAACTATCCTCAAGTCAGTCTTCTTCCAGGGATACATTACCTAGGAGTAGGAGCAAACAGATATTATTCATGTAAGAATACACTTACAGTACATAAAGATGAAGTTCTTTCTTTAGCCAGGAGTTTATTGCAGGCAGCTGGTCCTGGAATTCAAAAATCCTTTCCTGACCACTGTTTTGTTATACTTTTGTATCTTCAGGTTCTCTGTGACATTGATAGAGATAGTATTCCCTCCCCTATATTCCCAAGGCCAGGACTCTGATTCTGGAGCAAGCACATTCATCCCATCTCCCTTAAAGGAATTTTCTTTTTCTGAGTCTATTTCCAAGATGAAATGTGTATTTTTGTGGAATCAAGTGGAGATTCTCCCTGAAATCAAGATATACTACAGATTATTACAAGTTGATGTCCTGCAAGTTATTCCTATTCCTCCTATTTTGCCAGATTTGAAGGATGTCTTTAATGCTGTCTGCAGTAGTCCTTAATTGCAGTCTTCAGTCCCTGAAAAGGTAAATAGACTTTACAGAGTTTCTCAGACTAAGAAATTATTGTTTTATAACCTTTGTTCTGTTCTACCTCAGCTACAGCTAGCAGTAGGCTTTTGGTAAATCTTAACCCATCTCCAGGGGATAAAGAAGGTAAAGGTATTAGATTTGGGAGAAGAATTTTCTCTTCAGCCACTTTGACTTTTAGAATTCTCAGTTACCAGGGCTATATGTAGAAGTTTGATACACTGTACTGCAACTTTAAAGGAATAGTCTAGTAATCTGCCTTTAGAGGATAAATCCTTTCTGAATCCCTTTATTTATAATATCCATCAGGTATCTAAAAATGCCCTAAAGATTGTGTATGATTGTGCATGTATTGTGTCTAGGGCCACTTCTACTGCGTCTGTTTTAAGGAAGTATGCCTGTGTATATAACCAAAGGATCCGATGTTATCCATGTCATTGTTCATCATGGGGTCTAGGTTCTGATATTGGAACTGAGCTGGCAACATACAACAGACGGATGCAAGGCTGTAGCTCCTCCCTCTCCCATAATCCTCTGCTGCCCTCTAACCTCAGATCTCGTTTTCCGCATTCACTGCAGAAGTGATTCCTTGTCTCTGGCTACAGATAAGTGTTTAGATGTTCTTCGTGTTTCACTGTTGCAGTCATCACACTTGGGTTATCCTGCCAGGTGTAGCCCTCAGTCGGTCCAAATACCAGAGGCTTAGTATTTCTTCGTTGGTTGCTGTCGCTCCAAAACTGACATCAGGTCGTCAGTGGTATAAAATCAGGCAGCCGACGCCATTACATCAGTCTTTCTTGCCGAGGACCCCGAAGCAGAAGCAGTTCACACGAGTGCTGGTTGGCCACTACCTGAGTTTTCGTTTCTGAATTGAAGTTGAAGTCTTCTAAAGCTAAGTACCTCATTGGGGATCCTTTTTTCTTGTTCTAACCGATGTCAGAAAAAGTTAACAATTGTCTCGCCTGCGGAAAGCAAATACCACACTGAGACTTCCATTCTTACTGCGTCACCTGTTTAGGCCCAGACCACGACGTCCCTCGCTGTTGTGCTTTGTTCAACACCAGAACTGTACATCGTCGGGCCATTATTGTAGGTAGATACTTTCGCTCTCAGTCCTCGAATTCCGATATGGCTTCGGTAAGCCATCCGACTACCGATCTTCTGAAAAAATGTAAGGATAAAGACAGAGACAGACCGCACAGGTTCAAAACTGCCGACGGCGCTTCTGTTAAGCTGGTCGTCAGTACTCCTGTCCTCAGTGAGGTGCTTCGCAGCCCCTGATGCCCACTTCTGTGGATTCGCAGGCCACTACTGAGACCCTTTCGGAGTCCGGTATGCCACGAGACTCTTTTTCGACTAAGAAACCTGCGGACGTCTCTACCTTGGATGGGTCCGGAGCCGCTGAGTAGGCACTGGCTTCCGAGGAAGTACTTTGCACTACTGATACTCGACACAGACCGATGACTTCTTTCGCGTCTTCAGTTCTTTCGAAAACAACCGAGTTTCTAAGGCCCAGGGTACGAACCACACCTAAAAAACTGATTACCCAAGCTCATGCACCTAATTCCTTGCCTCAGTCTCAAATGCTTAAAAATGGCGGAAGACCTTATAATGATTATTAGGAGAAGCCAGGCCACCCCTTCCAAAAGAAAAAGAGACTTGTCTCCAGTAGTTTTATCTGAACAGGAGTCCGATGACTCTGATGCATCTGAATATGAAGATATGCAACCCCTCTCTGCCTATGAGGATTCTGATGCAGAGGAATCCATCCCTTTAGCCTTTCCACCCGAGGACTTTTCCTTTGGGGAAACCCTACATACTTTAAGGGAGCATTTCCAATGGGAATGTCAGGACTATCCTCAGTCAAAAAAGAGACTCAGGGAATTCTTGGATCTTCCACAGCATAGACCTCTGGCCATTATTTCCTGTCCTGGATGTTGTGGATGATGTCTTTATGGAATTTAGTCTGACCCTGACACCCTCCCTCCTGCTCCCAGAAAATCTGACAGGTATTGTAGAGTCCCCTGGCTCTCACAAATTTATTTTCAAAAATCCTACTGCTGACCCCGAGGTCATTTCTCAAGGACCTAAAGGAATCAAAGCAACTTCAGCTAAGAATCCCACCCCCTCAGATAGGGATTCAAGAGCATTAGACAAATGGGGTAAAAAAGTATACACCTATGCTACCCTTGCTATTAGAGCATTAAATTGTCAGTTCCGCATGCTGAAATATCAGCAACATACCATGGAACTCCTCAAACAAAAAATATCATCTTTTCCTGCTTGTGCAGAAAATAGAGTTACAAGAGTTGATGCATTCTACAAGTCAAGTAACTAAGCACACCTTACAATGTGGTTTTGATGCCGTAGAAGCATCTTGCAGGGCATCAGTCACTTGTTCTGTCCTTAGAAGGCATGCTTGGCTTAAGGAATATACCTTGCCAGACCATGTCAAATCCAAATTATTGGACTCACCCTTGAACAAAGGCAACTTATTTGGCACCAAGGCAGAAGAGGTCTTAAAAAAGATGGAAGAAAAAGCTAAATCTATGCAAACAGTTAAGGATTACAGATTCAGCCATCGAGGTTCAGTAGGCATTGCCCCTCCAAGCACTGGTCCCTTCCTGCTCCCTCTAAGCCAGCTCAGCCCAGACCCAGGGGAAGCAGACCCCCCAGACAACAGCCCCAGGGAATACAGAGATCTAAGCAATGGAGTTCATCCTCTTCAAAAACAGGGAGTGCAAAGCCACCCCCTTATGGTAAGAACTCACAATAACTTTACACTTCCACCCCCTCCCTCTGCCCACCTGCTCGGGCCCCTAGGAGGGAAAACTCTCCGTCCACGCAAGCAACTGGGCCGCCATTACCAACGACCGATGGGTCCTCAACATAGTGTCCCAGGGATGCAAATTTTATTTCCAAACTCTGCCAACCCCAAAAGGGTTCCCAGATCTTCCCCCAAATCAGTGGGCAGAGGCCAGAAAGCAAGTCTTTTCCCTGCTCTCCATGAGGGCAATAGAGCATGTTCCTGCAGAACAGATAGGCTAAGGTTTTTACTCCAGATTCTTCCTGGTACCCAGAAAAGAGGGCACATGGCGCCCCATCCTCCATCTATCTATTCTAAACACCTTTCTGGTGATAACAACATTCAAAATGCTCACCCTCCAGCAGCTTCTACCTATGCTTTCCAAGAATGCTTGGTTAGCCACCCTAGACCTAAAAGAGACCTACCTACACATCCCAGTCAGGGAATCATGCAGGAAATACCTACGTTTCAGGGCAGGATCAATGCACTTTCAGTTCTCCGCGCTTCCCTTTGGCTTATCTACTGCTCCCAGAGTTTTCACAAAATGTCTGGCTCCCACCATTGCTTTTTGCAGACAAAGAAATATTCAACTTTACCCATACTTAGACGACTGCTGGATTCAGGCAGGCAGTCAGGAAAAGCTGCTATAGCACCTGACCTTTGTAAAGGACCTACTGACCTCCCTGGGGTATACTATCAGTGAAAAGAAGTCAAAACTAGACCCCACGCAAAAAATTGTATTCCTGGGAGCAAGCCTAGACACAGCAATCAAGATGGGCATTCCTTACTCCAGAGAAAAACAAGCCTACCTGCCAGCCTACTTCTCTCAACTAACCACCAGGACCCAGTTATCTGCAAGGAAAATCCTGCAAGCTCTAGGGTTCATGGCCTCTTGCATTCTACTCATTCCATATGCCAGACTGTGTATGAGAAAACTACAGTGGTACCTAAAAAGCCTTTGGTGTCAGCACTCGCAAGACCTGGAAACTCGTATACCAATGATACCTTGTCTAATGAAAGATTTTCTTTGGTGGGCAAAGCAAAGCATGCTACCACAACAAGGGACTTCCCTTCTCACAACCCCACGCCACCCAGACCCTCACCACAGATGCATCAGACTATGACTGGGGTGCTCACCTGGATGGCAGGTGCATTCAGGGCTAATGGAGCCCAAATCAAAAACATCTGCACATCAACCAAAAAAAAGATGTTAGCTGTTCAGCACACCCTGACAGCTTTCAGACCCCTACTCTCCCCGGGGCCTCTTCTGATCAAAACAGACAACACCACAGTGATGCTGTATATCAACAAGCAGGGAGGGACTCACTCTTATCCTCTCTGCATGCTCGTCATGACCCTTTGGCACACGGCCTTAGTCATGCAACTACACCTGTTAGCACAATTCCTGCCAGGCTCTCTAAACTCTCTGGCAGACAACTTAAGCAGAAACCTGCTAGATCCACACGAGTGGCAGCAAGACCACAGAACCTTCACCCTTGTAACCCAGAAATGGGGCACCTCGAAGGTTGACCTCTTTGCCTCTCACTTCAGTCATCAGCTCAGCAAATTCTGCACCAGGGAACCTCACAGCAAGGCCTGGAAAGTGGATGCTCTGTCCTTCCAGTGGGTAAATCTCTCTGTTTATGCATTTCCCCCTCTACCACTCATTTCAAGGGTACTGCTCAAAATAAGGGAGGAAAAACTGAGGGCAATTCTGATTACCCCAGACTGGCCATGCCAGCACTGGTACCCACTGCTTCGCAGCCTGTCACCCCTGCCACCATGGCTCATACCTCAGATCCCAACACTCCTGACCCAGCGGAATGGAGAATTTATGCATCCCCAATTGCAGACCCTCACAGGGTCCTTGGTTCAAGACTTGGCAGTGAAGTGCATGGTGGTAACACAACATTTCTGGCAGACCTACTACACAGGGGTTTATCCTTCTCTTCTATTAAAATTCATGCCTCAGCCATTTTTACTCATTTCAGCACAGAGCCACCTCTTTTCTCACACCCTCTCATCAAACAGTTCCTAAGAGGGGCTAACAACTTGAGGCCACCCAGAAGAGCTCCTACCCCAGCTTGGGACCTTAACATTGTCTTGGAAAAGCTCTCCCTGCCCCCCTTTGAACCTGCTACTTCAGCAGAATTAAAATTTCTCTCTTGGAAGACAGCCTTGCTTCTGGCCAACACTTCACCTAGAAGAGTATCAGAGCTACAAGCACTTATGGCTGTAAAGCCTTTCATCATTTTCCATGCTAGGGTCTCCCTCAGGACTAACCCATCCTTCATGCCTAAAGTGGTGTCCAATGTGGCTCTCAACCAAGCCATTCATTTGCCCACCTGTTTCCCAAACCCACAAAACAAGGGGGAAAGTATTCTGTACTCTGTAGATGTGCACAGAAAGCTCAGATTCTACCTGGACAGGACTAAATCTTTTAGAAAAAAATTATCAGTTGCTAGTCAGCTTCACTGCAGGAGCAGAGGGGCAAGGCCATATCCAAACAAACAATCTCCAAATGGATAGCACACTGCATCCATGTCTGCTACAAACAGCACTGGGAACCACCCCCAAATGGGGTCAGGACACATTCTTTGCAGAGCAACCTCCACCTCTGCAGATTTTCTCAGAAGGGTCACCACAAGGGACATCTTGGAGGCTGCAACATGGACATCTGTTCATACCTTCACCAAGCATTACTACCTGCATATCTTCTCCAAATCCAGGGCAGGTTTTGCCACAGCAGTCTTGCAGGGCATCCTAGCCAGCCCACAGTCTTCTTGACTGCCTCTACCCTTTTCTTCAGCTTTGGGAATCAACCCAAGTGTGATGACTGCAACAGTGAAACACGAAGAACATAGTACAGTTGTGTACACTTACCATAAATGTAGATGTTTGAGTGTATTCACTGTTGCAGTCCTGGTTTCCCTCCCTCCATCCCCCTTCTCTCTCTCTCTCTCTCTCTTACAAGGAAATTTTGGTATTTACTTTCTACTGATAGTGTTCTTCCACCATAATCTAGCTCCCTACTGGGGGCTCCTAACAGGTCAAGAAAAACTGATGTAATGGCGTCTGCTGCCTTATTTTATATCACTGACGACCTGACGTCAGTTCTGCAGTGACAGCAACCGACGCATAAATACTAAGCCTCTGGTATTCAGGCTTACTGAGAGCTACCCCTGCCAGGATAACCCAAGTGTAATGACTGTAACAGTGAATACATTTGAAGATCTACATTTACGGAAAGTGTACACAACTGTACTTTTCCTTTTTTGGACTTCTCCTTAGCTAGTTTAGTGGGTTTAACTCTTTAATAGTTAGTTTTGTGTATAGTTGTTTCCTCCCCTTCATTAGTTTAGCTAGTTAGAGAGTTTGCTACTAGTCGGTAGTTTTTGGCACCCTTTTTTCTCTTAACTGTTAAGGCTTTAATATTTACTTTTTCCATACTTGTAGTGTGTTTTGTTTTGTTATTTATGGCTGAAAAGCCCTCAGGTTTCAAAAAGTGCTCTTCATGCGGTTGGCAGATGTCTAATTCCGACACCCACGAGGAGTGCTTGTATTGTTTGGGTGCTCCGCACATAGAGGCTGAATACAACATTTGTGCTGCATTCAATGTCAGGACCTTGGTGGAGCATCGCAGTAAACTGCTTCTGAAAGGCATAGCTCAGGGGGCCCTTCATTTCACCTTCTAAGGCTTTCTCTTTGTATTCTAAGAGGAAGACCTCTTCGGTGCCTTCTATGCCTTCTAAGAAATCGTGGCTGTTGAATCCTAAGTCTCCAGATCTGCTTGCAGCCCAGACCATCTCAGATCCAAGGTCTTCGAATGTGAGAGTTGTGGAGTCATCTTCAAGATCCTGGGCTTCTTCAGATCAGAGGCCCTCAGATCCAGCCAGCGTCAAGCTAGCCTCGGATCCGACCAATTTGTCGGATCTGATTGCTTCATCATCTCAGCCATCTGATCCGACAGGGTTGTCAGATATAAATATAGTTCTTGAGGAGGCAGCTTCTCCTTCTACCTCCAGACAGGTAGTTCAGTTGGTTCTGAGGCCTCAGAGCAGAACCCTGGAACACCTCTGCAAGTTGTTAGGGTCTCCTACTAAGTCCACTCACTGCTCATCTTCCTCCGGGTCTTCCAGGAGTCTGTTACCCTCTAACATGGACAGGATGATGAGCTTCCTCAAGGCCCAAATAGAGTTGGAGCTCCTGGCTTCCCCTGCCCATCCAGCCAGGGGGACTTTGTGCCCATTCCATTTAGTCATTCTCCTCTTCCAACCCCAGTGGCCTTGGAATCTTGGGACCTGGACACCTGCGGTCAGATCCTGGCAAGGCCAAGTATTTCCATTTTCCCAACACAGTCAGGGTCCCTGGCTTACTCTGTTCCTCCTCCCTCTGACCCGAGTGAGCCCCGTGTTGAAGTGGTCAATGCCGGCTCTCCAGGGGTGGGATCCGGTACCTTTTTTTTTGGACCGGTCCCTTCCCCTCAGGGCCTCAGCCTTCTATAGCTCCAGACCGATATCATCCTGGGGGTTTGGAGTTGTTTCGGGGCTCATTCCTCCTCTCCAGGGACTTCCCCCTCTGAGATTGGGGACGGGACCGCATCCAGCCCTTTGGCTTTCCAGGTGGTAGAGCGGACCTTCTCCAGGACTGGAGTTTCATCTACCGCCCCTCTGGGTCCATCCCTGCTTCTCTCTCCTTTAGTGAGGCCTCCCATCCTGTCCAGGGTCAGCCCTCCTGTTTGAGCCTTCAGGAGGTTTCCTCCCCTTGAGGAATCCATGCTTCTTCAGAGTCCTCCCCAGAGTCTCCCACAGAGGAGGTAGATCATAAGACAAAATGCAAGAGGAGGTACTTGGACTCCCCTTCAGAGTCCCTCACCAAGGGCACGGACCTTGATGAAGGAGACGGATCCCCCAGATCTCTACCCGATGATGTCTCCTTTGGGGACATCCTTGAAATCTTGAAACAGAAGGGAGGATGGTCTCCCTAACCCCTGCCTTCAGAAGAGTCCATGTTTTTGGAGGCTTTTGGATGGGCCCGTCTACTTCCCGGGTGTCCCCCTCCTACTGATGAGTTAGTAGATCTGATCGTCAGCAGGGCCTGGAAGGAGCACAACACTGTGGAGCCAGTCCCCAAGAGAGCAGACAAATTTCTCAGCCCTAATAAAGGAAAAAACTGCACCACGCTTACACAGCCGGACATTTTATTGAACAAAAAACAAACACAAACGTGAGCGCTTTCACAACTACTCTCATCGCTTCAAGGCTTCTCCCTCTTTCTCCAATAAGACTCCCCACTGGCCCAGCTGTAGGGTTAAGATCTCAGCCGAGTGGCCAAGCTAAGACCTCCAGCACCCTGTCTGTCCAACCAGTGCTTCATGTCCCTGCCCATGTAGCTGACATACACAGACACACACACAGACACACACACACAGACACACGGGAATGGCTGGCACAGATTCACCAGCTATGCCCCCTTCTGCCCAGACTATAAGGTAGTACCAGCTGCCACCAGCCACCCTTATCAGCTACTTAAGGCCCTTACCAAAGGGTGCCAGTCTTACTGTGTAATGTTACTATTATCCAAATGGTAAGTGTGACCAAGGCCAAGGCTATTTAGGAGTTGTCTATACACTGTCACCAAATACATATGCAAGTATGCTAAGAGCTTAAATATTTCTAAACAAACCAGCCACAATTAAAAGGTTTAAATATATTCAATAATAAATAATAAAAGTACAAGACAATACTCCAACAACCTAATACGGTGACTACAGAGTTCAGAATCACAGGAAATATTTTAAAACCACATTGCAGGACAGTCTCAAATAAATACAGAAAACATCTAAACTAATCTTTACTATATTCCTATCTATATCTAAGAGAAATCACTTTTCCCTAGTCACTTGCTATTAGCAAGATGCAGGCAGAAGTGCTGATGAGTGGGATGTTTCTTGGTCCAAAGTCAAATACAAGATACACAGACTCACTCTCTGAGATAGTTCTTAACTTAATAATACACATTAGTGCTGGGTTAGCCAGGATGACATCACTCTTTGTCACCTGCCTTCAGTTCCCAGGCTAACAGAAACTAACATAATTTTAACATCTCTATGGGAGAAGTACATATCTCTCAGAAGTTTGCCTAGATCTGTAAGTTGTAAAACAAAACAATTAACACATTTGCATTTGAAACCTAGTAATTATTTAGGTTTGAAGACAATAGGAAACCCTCTAACTCCAGATATTGTGTCTGCTCTGAGCTGAAACAGAGATAACAGAATCGTAAAACATTTTCCATTTATTTTCTTGAGGCTTTGCAAGTTAACTCTGTATGTTCTAACTTCTACCATTAACACGTAGACTTGTACAGGCACAGTTTATATACATTTCTGTCCTTTTCCCAGTAGGGTACACTGTGGTTACATTTTAGGTCAGTACTTTACATACACTTCTGCACCGTCAGTTTAATACACACATAACATATAGTTCTCTAACATTTGTACGACAAGCATATGGATCATAGTACTATTCACAAATGACATATGATTATTTACAAAATTTCAGATAGCTGGGCTGGCAGCCTCATAGCCGCCCTAGAGGCGGGGCGGGGGTGCATTATCAGGGCTCCAGGAACCCTTCTCTGGGCAGACTATCATCGCTCTTGAGGCATTGCCCGACTGCTCTGTCTTGGAGGAGTTGGGGGGTAGCATTTCCCTTCACCCACTAGCCTGGACAAATATTGCCTCCAGTCAGTGGATGTTAAACATTGTTTCCAGTGGTTGTTTCATTCCCTCTTTGGAAACGCCTCCCATAAGAAGTTACATCCCTGATGTTCCACCCAGTCAAAGGAAGTTGGCCTTCAAAGAAGTTCAACAACTTCTTTGAAAAAGAGCCATCCAAGAGGTCCCAGCAGGACAAAGATGATCTGGTGCTTATTCTCACTTATTTTTAGTACCAAGAAAGATGGGGGACATGCGTCCTATTTTGGATCTCAGTGAGCTCAATCTTTCAGTCAAAAAGTCCAAGTTCTGGAAGGTCACTGCTTGGTCCATTCTGCCTCTGTTATGCAAGGAAGATTGGATGTGCTCCGTGGATCTCCAGGACACCTACCATCACATCAAGATTGAGAGGCATTCCAGGAGACATCTTCACTTCCATCTGGAAGCCAATCATTACCAATTCAGAGCCCTATCCTTCAGTCTCATCACAACCCCCTAGGTGTTTACCAAATGTATGGCAGTGGTAGTGGCTGGCTGCTGGGGTTTCAGGTTTTTCCGTACCTCAGTGGCTCCTCACGGAACCTTCAAGCATCGACTGCTACAAGCAATCCATTATGTTCTTCCAGTCTTCGATCATTTGGGGATTACTCTCAACCTGTCGAAATCCAGTCTGGTCACCACACAACAATTGGAGTTCATAGGAGTCCAGTTAGACTCTGTCTCAGAGACTGCAGCATTACCTCTATGCAGGGTTCAGTGGATCCAGGAACAGGTCATGCATATCTTAGACCTGTCGCTTCCCCCGGTTCACTTGATTCTTTGAACACTTGGATCCATGGCTGTGGCCATTCAACTCATTCCCCTAACAAGGTACCACATGCAGGTTTTACAGTGGACCTTAGCAGTTCAGTGGTTGGCTCTGTCTCAGCCCATGTCCATGCTCATAAAGCTGATGCCTGTGTGCAGATGACACCTTCTTTGGTGGCTTCAGTCTCAAGATCTACTCCTAGGCATGCCATTTTCACTTCCTCTGCACAAGGCCACAGTGACCACTGACGCTTCCCTGTTGGGGTTGGGGTGGGGCATTTCCAGGAGCAGACTGTCTAAGGCGCGTGGTCCCCCACAGAGACCAGGTTGCACATAAACATCCTAGAAATGAAAGCAGTTCTTCTATCATTGCAAGCTTTCCAGGGCTGCCTCCCTCTGGGGATGATTGCAATTCAGACCGACAACGTGGCTGTGGTCTGGTATGTCAACAAACAGAGGGGAACATGATCTTACATGCTGTGCAGAGAGGCCATGAGAGTGTGGGAAATGGCAGTGTCATATACCCGAGGGACTCCAGTGTGTTGGATGACAAACTCAGCAGATCCAGCTTGAGTCCTCATGAGTGGTCCCTCAGACCCTCAGTGGCGAAGCGGATTTTTGACCACTGGGATCAACTGTGCTGTGACCTCTTTGCCTCCCCAACCAGCAACAAATGCAGCATGTACTTTGCCCTGATCCCTCCACCCGGGGAGTCGCCGAGGGATGCTGTAGTCCATGATTGGCCTCCAGGTCTCCTGTATGCCTATCCTTCTGTCCCTCTAGTTCCCATGGTTCTGCAGAAAGAGCAACACCTGAGGGCATCCCTTATCCACATTGCCCCTTTCTGGCTCTATTAACCGTGATTTCCCTTCATCAGTTCTCATCTGACGTATCTGCCCTGGGTACTGGATCCTCAACAGGATCTGATCTCCCATCCTTCGGGGCTTCCTCTCCCAAGTCTTTGGACCCTTCATCTAACTGCATGAGTTCTCCAATTCCAGTGATTTTAAGAGTCCAGGCTGGCATCACCCATCAAGCTTATTATTCTAGCCTCCCAGAAACCTTCCACCAGAAAGGTTTACAGTACTAAGTGGAAAAGGTTTTCCATTGGGCCAAGAGCAGGAATCTGGATCCCTTTTCTGTTTCTGTTTCAGATATCCTTTTGTTTTTGTCCTCCTTTTCCAAGCGGGAGCTAGTTTCTCTATGATCAAGCTTCAACTGGCGGTGATTTCTAATTTTCACATGAGCAGTGAGCCTATGTTTTCATGTAGGCTTTGCAAAGCATTCACGAAGGGGATCTGCTTGCTTAGACCAACCATTAAGGATCCCTTGCCTCCTTGAGACCTTACCTTAGTTTTGCAATCTCTGACTAGGAGTCCCTTTGAGTCTGCTAGTTCCTGTGATCTCAAATTCTTGTCATGGAAAACGGCCTTCCTGGTTGCTGTAACTTCTGCTAGGAGGGTTTCTGAACTGCAAGCTCTTTCCATTGCTCCTCCTTACATGATTTTTCACAAGGACAGGGTTTCCCTCAGGATGAGTCCCCTCTTTCTTGCCCAATCTAAACCAATGTATTCAGCTGCCAGTGTTCTTTTCTAATTATTCCAACAAAGGAGAATGCACAGGCAATTACGGTTCTGACTACATAGGACCAAATGATTTTGCAAGTCAGAGCAGCTCTTTGTGGCTTTTTTCCTGAACAGACATGGTCTCCAGGTTTCTAAGATCTCTGTTTCTAAATGGATCTCTAGCTGCATCTCTATAGTCTACAACAATAGGCATCTTGAGGTTCCAGGAAGAATCTGGGCTCATTCTGCGAGGTCTGTGGCTACTTCCTCGGCCTTTTTGGCCAAGCTTTCCATTGTTGACATTTGTGCTGCCGCTGCCAATTGGTCTAATCCTCACACCTTTATATCTCATTACAAGCTGGATTTAATTTCCAGGCACAGGACTTCCTTTAGCTCCACAGTGCTCCAGCCTGTCTTTCCTTGACGTCTCCCAGGATAAATGGTAACAGGGGACTCTGATCCTATGGTGATGAATAATGACATGGATAACATCAGATAAAGAGTTATGTACTTACCATCTGTGTTATTCTATGTAATTTTTCAACACATTTCCCTCTAGTCATTCCCTAACTTGTTGGATCTTGGAGGAAGTTGGAGTGTTTTCTTTGGGTCCTGCTCTCTTTCCTTCCCTTTTTGCAGGAGTAGCCTTTAGGAATAAGTTTGCAAACTTGATCTGGATGTTGGAGGGCAGCAGGGCATTATGCAAGAGGGAGAAGCTAGAGCCTTGGATCTATTGTATGTTGCCGGCTCAGATTCGATATTGGATCCTAGAACCTATGGTGATGAATAATGACATAGGATAACACAGACGCCAAGTTATGGTAAGTACAAAATTCTTTTTCACAGATATAATTAAATGTTGAGATTTTGAAGTCTGCTTTAGTTAAAGAAGTTGTGTTTGGTCCTGTTGCTACTCAGGTACTCAAACAGTATGATGAAAGAGGGAAATTAGTTCAGGGAGTTAACCTTTTTCAGGTCCCACATTATTAATCAAATGGATCCTCTTTTTCCTTCAGAAAGCTAGCAGAAGGAGACCAGCATTAACAAAACATGGGATTTTTGCAGAAAAGAGGATAATCTATATATTTAAAATTACTATACCTACATTTTTCCCCATCCTCACCTGCCACCATATCTTTAGCTCTGTCTCAAACATGGGATCTCAGTCTCTTCCTTTGCAATCACATGATCTAACCCTACTAATAATAGATTAGATCACAGGAGCAAAGGCATTTTTTTCCCAGATTGTTTCTGATTCCAAAGAAAGAAAGCTTGTATGGAGGCAAGTTATAGATCTTTTCTTTCTTGGGATCTTTGTCTCTTGAGTCACAGTACTAGTTCTCTGTATTACCGTTTCGGTTGTCCAAAGTATTTAAAATTATTCACAAAGAGCCTTTCCCCTGGAATAGCCCTTTGTGAACTTCTGGGCATCTTCATATGTCGTTATTTCGACAACTTGCTTATCTTTGCAGATTCATACAGGATTCAGCTTCTAGGGTTCATGAGGACACAACAATATCATCCTCTGGAATTTCAGATTGCAGTTTTGGACATTATCAAGAAGGAACTGATTGTGTGGAGACTGCAGATAATTCAGAATTCTGATCTCCCTTTTTTTCCTCAAAACCCAGCACAATCTGCACCAACAAATGTTTTAGAGTTTGCTTGGGAGCAGTTTTGATGAGGGTAAAACAGGTGCAGCCTATAGGCATGTCAGACAGGCCAAAGCATATCACTGTCAAATGGATACTAGATAGGATTCATGCTATAATAGCTCTTTTTTATCTCTAGACTGCAGCACCCTTGCATGTGATTACAGACATGACCAATATTGATGTGGTACTTTTGGTCTATATTAGAAGCTCAGAGTCTCTTCGTCGAATGCTTAAATGCTGACACGTAAAGAGCGAATGCTGGAAACCACAAACTGCCACTTCTGCAAATTTTTTCCCGGTGAAAATAATTGCTTGGCCATTATCGGGAATTGCCCTTTTCTCCAATGTAGAGCGATCTCAGAGTTGGTATATTTAGTTGGGGGTGTGTGGGGGCACAGCCATTGACATCAGGGAGTGTGGGGGATGAACCCCCCCCACTTGATTAGGGTTTTAAAGTTTGTTTTTGTGTTTACGGCCAAGTGAATTTTTTCTCTAGGAAAAAATTTGCGGAAGTGGCTATTCACAGTTTAAAGCTTTTGCTCTTTACTTGTTGCTCTTTATATGTTCAAAGAAAATACTCTTCGAACATATAATATAGACCCGGTACTTCTTCATATAGCCAACAACAGGTCTTTCTTTCTGTGCCAGCAGGCTGTGATAGCTTGAGGATAACTCTTCAGCATTTGTTGATCCTCCAGGCATCTTACATCTTGGCAGAACAATATGACATAGCGAACAGGCTGAGCAGGACAAGGATAGACCCTCATTTTTGTGGTGAACTTTGTAGAATGGACTGTTAATTGCCAAGCTGTGTGTACTTCATCGTAGCCGAAGGGTACTCATCTTGTGGGCTGTCAAGGATCTACAGTCAGCTAACACGTCTGTATTATTGCAATTTGTTCAGTCTTGAATGAAGGAGCAGGGAATGCATCTCTGCTTAGCCTGTCTCTGGGGAAGTTTTGACTGTCAAAAGTAGGTCTGCTCCTTTACAAATTCCTGCTGAAAAGAAACAAACATTTAGGCATTTATCCTTGCCTGTCTCAATTACTATGGACAGGAAAAGGAATTATTTTCTGAGTATTTTCAGTCTTCCACTTGTCATTAAAGCAGTATGATTTATTATTACTGGAATTTCCTGAACATACTCCAGTTCCTGCTGTTTTAACAGTATTGGGGATGTTTTTTTTGTAGCCTGCAACTTGTCTGATAGCCAGCTTGCTGTTCCTGAAAAGCAGATAGATTGTATAATTTTCCAGAATTTTATATATTTTTTTTAATTTTCTAATCCCAGATTAGACTCAGCAGTTATTTCCTTGGCAAATCTTGCTGCTAAACATCTGGTAAATGCTCATCCCTCCCCCTCTCATTCTAGCAAGGATGGGAAAGCTTTGTAAAATTCCGTGGGAAAGAGTGTATTCTTCTGCAGCATTTATTTTCAGAATTCTTAATTGTCAAGCCTACTTGTTAAAATGTGTGCTTGCTTCTTTTGAGAATATAAGGAACATTATGGCTTCTTTTCCATAATATGAGGAAAAAGCTTTATGTAATCTTATTGCGTCTGTGTCTTAAGTGACTTAACACTTTGAAGTGTGCCTATGATTCAGCTGATGCCACCTTTGAAGCTGCTGCTACTGGAACTGTTATGAGAAGGTTTGATTGTGTACACAAAACTTTCTTGAGAATGTAAAAGATGAAATTTCAAATTCTCTCTTGGAAACATGTTTGGACCATATAGGTTCACAGGTATATACTAGGCTAACTAGCTCCACCAGGACCTTCATAAGCCTATCACACAACCCAACCCAGTTGCATCCCCTGGTAACATATGCATCTAAATTGGGGTGTATGTTTGTTAGGAGGAGTATGTTAGGAGGTTGCTAAAATGTTATTTGGGGGTACGTTAATATGTTAGAGAATAACTATTGTTGGCCTTTGTTAGTAGGTGACATGGGGGCCAGTCTGGGGATATATTTATGATTACCCATCCAATGTTACCTAGGGAATGTTTACTGTTGACCTTTGTCTGCAAGAGACATGGAGGCCAACCTAGGGATGAATTTGCAATTTTTCATCAAATTGTCAAGGTTACATTTGAATAGGGTTAGGGATGGTCTCTGCTTTACATGGATGGGGAGCCAGTTCCAGAGCATGGAGATCCTATGAGTCACATATCTGTCTCGCCAGCATGTTCTGTTTATATCACAAGCAAAGTTCCAGTCCCTGGATCCAGTGTTTCTGGCACTGCTTATTTTGCAGATGTGCTAAATCTCCATCAGGATTGGATCTGTGGATGCTTTGTATGCCAAGCACAGATTGCCTCTCAACAACCCTTAGTAGACAGAGTATAGAGACAGGGTTCTATGGTGATCTGTGTAGGACAATGTGTTAATACTCTGCATTCTGTTGAGGAGGAACATCTCTGGGTGTTCCATCTGCTGCACATGCCTAGTCAGATACATGCTGATGTGGGAATTTTACTCAATGATAGGTCTGATAAAGGATGAGTAGAGTGGACTTTAACTTCTTTGGACCTGGATGCCATACCCTTATTTATAAGTTGGGCAACATAGAATGATTTTCTTACTACTTTGGCTACATGTTGGTCCAAGGCAGATTGCTGTCTATGGATGTTCCCAGATCTCTAACTACCAGGTCAACTCTTAGGGGTGTTTCATCAGTAGAATAATTTACCTGACTAGACATTTTCCCAATAGGCATCGTAATTTGCTTCTTTGCATTGGGTTTTAATCAGTGGCTTTTGCACCAGTCATTTGTCTAATACTTGCAGGATGTTACTGTCATGGTGGTAATTTATGATAGCTCCCAATTTGCAGTCATCTGAGAACTTGGTGAGCTAGAGGCTATTGGAATTGACCTTGATCTCTGACAAGTTGACAAACAGGAGTGGGCTCAGCATGCAGCCCTGTGGTACCTTGCTGGTGACCTGCCACTTGGTGGAGGCAGTCTCACCAATCCTGACTTCTTGGGTTCTGTTTGTGAGCCATCTGGCAATCTAGTGAGTTATGTAAGGATTTATGCCCAGTTCTGTGAGTTTATCTACAATACTTGAGTGGGGTATTGTGTTGGATGCCTTAGCCATGTCTAGGTAGGGGGTATGCGTAGTTTTCCCTTCTTCAATTGCCTTGGTTGAATTTTGACAAACTATTGCTTAATAGGATGTAGTTTGCTTTAGAATAGTTTCTAACTGTAACAGATTTTGCTGGGTTTTCCAAATTGATTTTTAAGTCAAATGAGACAAGTTTGTGATCCATCCTCACCAGCAAGGAAGTGACATGGGAGGGGGAAAAAAGGTCCAGTGTGTTTGTGTTAAAGTCCAGGAAATGTTGTGCCTGCAAGTTGGTGGCAGTGTATGTTTCTCAGTCTATATAGGCGTAGTTAAAGTCTCCCATGCATAGAGTGTTGGGTTTGGTGGAGAGTGCCTCGAGTAGGTCTATATAAGAATTGTGTGATTCTTGAATCATAGATGGTGTCCTATAGCTTGCTTAAGATATGGTAAGGGACCCTATCTAAGGTGATTTACAGGTGTATGTACGCCAGGATAACATTCTGTTTAATCAGTTTTGAGGTATACTTTTTGCTAATGTAGATCAAGACACTTCCACCTTTAGTCTATGTCTGTGTGTATGATGATCTAAATGTGTCGAAGGCACTGTAGCCTTGCACTGTCTAAGTACTTTCTGCAGCTTTAAACCATGTCTCAATAACTGCACAGATGTCTGTATGCTTCAGAGTGAGGAGACCTTGTAGTGTGTTGAGTTTCTTGTTAAGGCTCCTAACATTGAGCAATACCATCTTTAGGTTTCTTTGGGTTTTATTTGCTATGTCAGTAGATTTAGCACTTTAGCATTGCTAAAAAGGCTCTAAGGGGCAGATAAATTTTTAGCCAAAATCCAGAGGCCTGGGGGCAGATCAGGTGCAGGCCATATTTGGGAAAGCGATGTAGTCTGTTGACTACATCCTCCCAAGCTGACAGATATTGACTCCCCCCTGTATTAACACCAGAAACGACCCAGTTGTTAAAGTCAGTCATTTTTTGTTCGCACTGTTGCATCATCCTTGGTGTAGGTAGAATGCTGCTCAATGCAAGGCGCATAATTGTCGGAGACACATATTCATATAGGTCCATAATGTCTCTCTTCCTATAATCCAGAGTGGTATGTCTCAGTTCATTTATGCCCACATGGACTATGATAGAATCATACTGGTGCCTGTGGTGTTGTAACTTGATTCCATGTGTAACTTAGTGAATCCTGGCTACAGATAAGCAGCTGACTTTAATCTTCTTCTCCATTCTGGTAAGTGGAGCATCTGTCTGCTGTACAATGGCATCACCTATGACAAGAGTCCTGGGTAAATTATTTGTTTGCCTTATGAGCTTTGAGTTCATGGGTCCATTAGGTGTAGGCTTACGTGCTGTGTTTGATTTTGGTTTTGGTGTATGCTTTAGAGATTGCTGAGGATAAGTATTGTTGTTTGCAGGCTTAGGAGGTATTTGAGGTTTGGGGGAATTGCTTTTTGTGCCTCAGCATAAGATGGTCTTTATGTCACGACAATGTGTGGTGGATGCCATAAAATCATCCAAGGCTAGCTTCGGAAGAAAAATTGCCAAGGACTCCAAAGATAACCACAAGGCATTCTTTAGCTATGTCAAGAATCTAAGTGGCAGTTCTCAGATCTGCTTGGAGTTGGTACAGAATGGCACAAAATACACTGAACCGACCGATATCGCCAACATCCTGGCAGACAGGTTCAGTGCAAGCTTCACTCTCCTCTCACCCCCAAAAGGGCCCATAACCATACCAGAAGAATGTAGTGCCCCTGAAATCACAGACACGCAGGTTAAAACAGCCTTCTCCAAAGCCAAACACACAGCATCAGTGGGACCGGACGGTGTCCCAGGCTGCGTCCTACACAAGCTCAAAGACGAACTAACCCCTCACCTAAACACACTGTTCAAACTCAGCCTCTCCACAGGCTGCATGCCCATAGAGTGGTGCACAGCAACAGTTATTCTGCTCCACAAAGGTGGAGCCACAACAGACCCCGGGAATTCTCTCTCTATGAGCCTGACTAGCTTGGTCTGCAAGGCTATGGAGCGCATCATCATGGATCTCATTAACAGAGACATTGGGAACCTCCAAACACTGGACCCTACCTAATTTGGCTTTGTTAAGGGCGGATCATGACTCCTAAACCTGGTGGACTTCTTTGAGACAGTTACCAAGGGTATAAACGAGGGAAAGGTGGTCCACACAGTCTACCTAGACCTCGCAAAGGCCTTCAACACCATTCCCCATTCTGGTATTATAGACAAGCTCACCAGCCTGAACATAAACCCCTACGTCATGAGATGGGTTGCCAACTGGCTCACGGACAGAACCCACATGGTAAGAGTTGTGGGAGCTAGGTCTGACTCTAAACTGGTTACAAGTGGCATTCCCTAGGACTCAGTCCTAGGACCCCTCCTGTTCGGCATATACTTCTCAAGAGGTACAGGCAAGCACAGGAAGTCTACGGCTGACCAAGTTCGCAGACAACTGCAAACTAGGGGCTGTAATTGACTCTCCGGCTGACACACAAATCCTCCAAAAGGGTCTCACTGAGACAGATACCTGGTGTCAAAACCATGGCCTCAAGCTAAGTGCCAAAAAGTGCATAGTCATTCCCTTTGGAAAAAACAAAGTACCCATAAACTACCACATAGGTGGTAGCCCCCTAAATACGAAAGACGTAATAAGGGATCTGGGGACCCAAGTAGATAGTAATCTCTCCTTTGATAATCACATTGCCATAGTGGTTAGAAAATCCTTCTGTGTGGCCCACCTAATCACAAAAGGGTTTGCATCCAGATCAAAACAGGTCATTGTGCCCATCTACACATCACTCATCAGACCCTTCATAGAGTACAACGCCCCATTGGGATGTACCTTACAAGATACCTGCAACAGCTGGAAAGACCACAGAAATACCTCACCAAGAGGATCACTGGCCTCAAACAGATGCCCTATGCAGCTCGACTGAAGAAACTCTAGCTATACTTGGTTGCATACCGCCTACTCAGAGGTGATCTATGCCTGACATACAAAGCCATGTCCAACCCAGAATTGATGGACTTGCTCCACCTAAAGAAAACCATATCCCCTCGAGCCACACGCTCTAGGGATCAAAACCTCACCACAACAATAAATAGGAGATGCTGGAGGGATAGATTCGTGTCCAGAGACTTCCCATGCTCTGGAACAAGATTCCAATCTACATTAGGCAGAGCTCCTTGCTAACACTCTTCGAGAAACCTTGACGAGTGGATGGGAAATAGAAAGTTTACCCCCGGGATCACTTCAGTGGCTTTGCTGGACAGAGGCGCAGGGAACTAATCTAAGGGGGCGGCTAAATCCAACACAATTACGGCTAGGCTTATAAATGCCTTCGGGCATATAGCCTAGTACCTGCCTATGAACCTATGTACTGTGTTCTTGACAACCTTGTTTGTATGCAAGATTTCTGCCTCCAAGGAAATTGTGTATGCACATCTCTTGCTTACTGTGTTGGTTTCTTTAAGGATTAAAAGGTTGTCTGAGTACATGAGACAATTGCTACATTGTGTCAGGATGCCCATATCTATCAAGTTGGTTACGGAGACATTTGGAAATTGCATATCCATTTTGTTCAGGCCTGTATTAGGGTGTGCTTTTAGGGTTTGAGGATTGGGTTTTACAGAAGGTGGTCTCTAGGGTTAGGGACTAGAGTTGATCAGTCGTAGAATATGGTACTACTGCTATCTGATGTGCAGGCTAGCTGCTCTGACCCTAAAGCTGTGGGATTCGTGACTAAACTGCAGGTTATAAAAACAGTTATATTACTAACTTTATAGGTCAATGTTTGTGTTTTCCAATTCAAATAGACCACTAGATGAAATATCCTAGTCCTCTTAATGTAAAGGCTCAAAAAAGATTCCATGAGAGTGTGGGCTCACTACAAAACAACTTTAACAAATTAGCTAGACAAGGCAATTTCATGTGAGTCATACCAGTAGCAAGACAGTTTGAGCAATGCAGTAATTTCAGCCTTAAATACAGATAAATGCACAAATAAAACAAGAAATCAATAGCATATCACTAAAATAGCTTCTGGAAGTCTGATTAGTGCTGTAGAGATCCTTAAAGTGGGACGAGGAAAGTTGATTTAGGGAGTTTCTCAGAGTTTTCAGTCTTCTCTAATTTTTTCATGAGTTTTACAGCCACTTTTGCACCTTTTTAAACATAGACGCAGCAAGCTACTGATAAGCAGACATTTAAAAAGGCATGGCAAGGGGACTCTAGAAAAAATGGAGTCCCCCCCAGAAACAAGGATAGTACAACAAGTTAGCATGACTATCTGCAGTGTGTCCCACTCCACTTCCCACCAAGACAAAGCCTAATTCTGCCCAAAATATGGATCTGTATTTATGCCTTTGACAACAGATAGTCCCAGACAAATGTGTTCTGAGAGTGATTCATCAGGGAATACAGATGGCTGTTGGGAATCTGTCCCTTTTTTTCCAGAAGATCTCTCCATATCCACCAGATCAAACATCTTTTTTACCTCCTGTCATTCAGCATTGGTTAACTCGGAGGATGATAGAAGCTGTCCCTCCTTCTCAGAAAGGGAAACATTTTTATTCATTAATGTTTCTGGTACTGAAGAAAGAAACTTCATAAAGACCAGTCTTCGATCTTTCCTTAAATAATCAATTTGTGAAAGCTCCAAAGTTCAAAATTTTATCCCTTCATGACCTGTTTCTTTCATTCCCCATTTAACTTGTTTAGTCACCAAAGATTTAAAGGATTTTTATTATCACAATTATATATACCAGATTTCAAATATTTCATCAGATTTTCTGTGCCTGGATCACACTGTCAGTCCTCTGCATTACCCTTTGAATTCCCCAGAGCTGTAAAGGTAGTCATGAAGTGTTAAGTTCCGCTCATAGCATACTGCAAACTGCAGGTATTCACATTTTTTCTTATGTAGATGACTTGCTTCTCTTTGCAGAGTCGTTTTCAAAGTGTCTGGAATCCTTCACTTAGGTAGGAGAGCTCCTTCACTGACTGGGG
Organism: Protopterus annectens; assembly: GCF_019279795.1. Lineage (NCBI taxonomy): Eukaryota > Metazoa > Chordata > Ceratodontiformes > Protopteridae > Protopterus > Protopterus annectens. The sequence continues at coordinate 27,825,332 of NC_056740.1, read as the reverse complement.
TTTCATGGGAATACCCAAAAGTCTTGCTTGACTCCATCCCATCCCTTTGTTTCCCCTGTGGTGCTTCCCAGATACTTCAGCTCAAAGAGCTTTTCTTCCACATAAAAAAGTATATCTTTATCTAGATCTTGTTCCCACACAGTCCAAGGCCTCAGCAACAGAATTTGTCAGAATACTATGATTTCTGGTATTTATGATTCTCATTATTCATCTAGCCAGACTCCACATGAGAAAAATTCAGTGGTCTCTAAAATCAGTATGGTCCCAACATCAACATCCCTTAAGTTTCCATATTGTTGGGGGGATTTGTGAAAAGGGAACAACTTCAAGCTCCAGTGCAGTCTCTGACAACAGACTCCTTAGACTCTTCTTGGAGAACAGTATCTGTGGGAATACAAATGGTGGGTCTTTGGAACAAAAATGACAGACATAACCACATAAAACTAAAAGAGATGTTAACAGTGATAAATGTGTCAACCATCTCAATCATTTAGGAGTCCCAGGACTATTACAAGTGGTGACAAACAACACCACAGTAATGTTTTACGTAAACAAGGGGAACCAGATTTTATCCTGTTTGCAGACTAGCTATGGTAGCCTGTGCTATGGCATTTCGGGTCAGTTTCGCATTACAGGCATCTTACATTCCATCAGAGCAAAATTTTATGGTAGACAAGCTAAGCAGGACTAGGACTCACCTTCATGAATGGAAACTGGATCAGGGAGGGTCTTCCAGGAGTTGGTCCAGCTGTGGGGAACACCTTAGATCCGTTTGCCTGCATTTACAATAATCAATTGGTGAAATTCCACTCTAGTACTCCATGCGAGAAGGCCTGGAGAACAGCTGCATTCTTCTTTCCTTAGAACTGTTCCTGTATGCTTTTTGATCCCTTTTTCACTGACATCCAGGTTCATTCTGAAGATTCAGAAGACCTCTCCAAAGACCACTGTGGTGACTCACTTTTAACTGTGGCAGCAGTGGATGCTCATCATATTGATCAGTGCTGCCATAGCCTAAGCTGTGTGGGTTATATCTTGACAGGGATTTAACAGCCAGCAAACTTCCAAAACTTCAGGCACCTTCCACACATCAAAACTGTAAGGCAGCTGAGCTGACTAAAAGATAAGATTGGCCACCAAGCCCATAGAGCTTTATTGCTGCCAAAGAGTATGCTCCTCTGGTTTTCAATTATCAGTGGTCTGCTTGGTGATGTTCCTGTGCTGTACAAATAAGTTCCCTTTGGGGGAAATCCTTCCATTTTCTAAAACTTATTTGTGTTTTATTAATTTCCTCTTCAGAAAAGTTAATTTAAAGCTAGGAGTTTTGTGCTTTAATGGATTGTCATAAGACTGTATTGCACTTTGAGAGCACTATTTTTTGTCAGTTTAAAAGTTATGTAAAGTAACTGTAAACCATTTTTCAGTGGAGAAATCACATTTATTTTACTTTTTAGGCACTGGCAAAGTGTTTTAAAGTGCTTTTTACTGTGTTTTTATGTGAAAAAGTGACTTTTAAACACATGTAGTTTTTACTGGCATTCACTGCTTGTCTTTCCTGAGGAGGCAGCACAATTTAGAGACATAATCTTTAAATCTCTATCACTGAATTCACAATCGATCCTCCTTCCAGCCACAAAAAAATAAAAGTTAAGCAAAGAGCCCTTGCCACCACAACAGGCTAACAGTTTGCCTCAGCCACAGGTGGGAGAGCCTGCTGTGGCCATTTGTTGTACCTCAGACCACTTATATTTTACCACAGATCCTTCTGGTGTAGCACCTGCAACCACTATGGACCAGGAGGTAGCCATATCCTCTGCGGCTGTTAGAGTCCCCTCAATGGGTGAGGCAGAGCCACTCTTTGTTGTTCCTGGGAGAGGGAACAGGGAAGGTTTTCCTGTTGTGTCAGAATACTGTACCCATCTCTGGGGAAGCTGCTACTACCATTAGTAGCACAGTTGACCCCAAACACAAGGAGTAGTTCTGGCTCAAGGTTTAATTCTGGTTATTGAGCCTTCTTGTAAAGTAGTTCCCAGTGAATAAAGAGGGATACCTCTTTCCTTGCGAAGAGATTCAAGATTCTGAATCTGAACAAGAAGATAAAGGGACATATACAGGGTTTTCTTCTCAGATTTCTGATTCAGACTCAGAGGAGAGCTCAGTTTCTTATTCTTCCTATGGGGGGGGGGGTCTCTTTCTCTGAGGCTATTTCTAGAATGTGCCAGTGTTTTCAGTGGAAGAACACTGAGTTTTCTCAGTTCCTTAGAAAATACTGAGTTGTCATAGAAGGAATTTCCAGAACCTTAACCCATTCGTCCTGTTCTGTCTGCTTTTGAGGATTTCAGCAGCTGCCCCTAAAAAGGCAGCTAGGATGTATAAGTTCCTCATTCTTTTAAATTTTTATGCACCGTTTCCAAACCTGACCCAGTAACTATAGCTTTAGTTGACCTCACTAATGCTAAACACTTCCAATTCAAATCCTACTCTTTCTGATAAGGATGGAAAAACTATTGATGAATATGGGAAAAGGTATATATTTCTGCAACTTTGATTTTCAGAAGTTTGAATTGTCAGGCTCATCTGTTAAAGTTTCTTGTGTTTGATTGTGAAGGCATGAGGAGTGTTTATCTGCAGTTTCTTCTTGTAAGGATAAAGATAAATCTGCTTTAAATAATTCAGTTCCTTCTGTTGCCTAGGTTACTACTCATTGTTTACAGTGTGTGCATGACTCTCAATACTTCTTCCAGGGCTGTCGCCACTGGTGCTGTTTTGAGGAGGTTTGCATGGATGCATTCTCAGAACGTCTCAGACGATGTTTAAAATAAGATTTTAAATTCCACTTTGAATAGAGATTTAGTTTTCACCCCCTCTGTTGCAGAGGTGATCAAAAGTGTAATGAAAGGGGTATGATGATCTAGGGGAGTTTACAGGCATCCTTTTTTCGAAATTTTCTAAGGGATTCTGTAACTCCTCATCCAGTTTTGGTAAAAAAAAACCAGAATAAACATTCTCAGCAAAATGTAAGTAAACAGACATTTAAGAAGTAATATCAAGGGAATTTAGGTCCAAGGAAGTCATTGTTCAACTGTATTCAGCATTTGTCAGACCTGTCATTGAGTACAATGCCCCCTTTGGTATGTGCCTAAACAGGCATATCCTACAGTTGGAACGTCCACAGAGGTTCCTCAGTAAATGAATACAGGGCTTAAGTAACATATACTATGCAGACCTCCTCAAGGCCCTATATCCTGTATCCTGTTTCCTACAGGCTGTTGAGGGGAGATGCATTTCTGCCATACAAGGCATTGTTAGACCCCAAATTGATGGACCTCCTGCATATCCACAAAAAACACCAGAATTACCCATTCTAAAGACTTAAAACCTTGACAGTGATAATAATAGGATCTGCTGAAGGGACAGGTATATATATCTCAGATACTACCGCTTCTCTGGAACAGACTTCTCATCCATGTAAAGCAAAGTTTCTCCCTAACCCAATTCAAGTGTAACGTGGACAATTGGATGGGGAACAGGAAATTCATCCCTGGGTTGGGAGCTATGTCTCTAATGGACACAGGCAACCTGTAAATGGTTTGTCACCCAGGCCCCTGCTTGTATATGGCCTCCCAAGCCCCTGCTTACATTTATCAAGGGTACCAGAACTCGTCAGAGATTGGGATGCATGCCTAGGCTTAAAAATCCTCTTGTGGTCATTAGCCTAGTAAACACCTATGAACCTAAGAAGTGTCAAGCTTCCCAAAGCCAACCAAGGACAGTCCGACGAGTCTGAATGACTATTAAAGATACCTTCTGACTCCCTCCCACCCTGTACCATTTCCCCCCCAGGAAATCTGAATCTCCATTTTTCTCTTTTTCAACAGATGGTGTCAGAGAAATAGGTTCTGAAGATCATCCATTAAGGTTTCAAATGGCAGTGGGAGAAAATTCTTCCTTTCAAGGGGATCATTTGTCATCCTCCAGATTAGACTGTCTGTTTCCATCGGTTCTTCATAACATGCTGTCCCGTGGAGTTGATAGAACCAGTTCCTCCTTCCCAGGTGGAAAGTTGTTTTTATTCAAAGATGTTCTTAGTGCCAAAGAAAGAAAATGTTTAGTGACCAGTTCTGGATCTTTCTTTCCTAAACCTGATTGTCACAGTGCCCAAATTCAAAATTATGCCACTTACCTCTTCTTCCTCCTCTTTCAAGTTTCCTGGTAACAGTAGACTTAAAAGATGTTTATCATCACATCTGTATTCAGGTCTTCAGATGTTTCTTAAGGTTTTGTGTGTCTGAATCACCTAATCAGTTCTCTGTCTTACTCTTTGGACTATCCACTCTACCAAGAGTGTTCATATAGTGTCTAGTTCCAGTTGTAGCTCATTGTATGCTACAAGGTATTCACATTTTTTTTATTTAGTTAACCTACTCACCTCTGCAGAGTCTTTTTCAGTGTGTCAGGAATCCTTCACTTGGGTGAGACATCTCTTACACAAGCCGGGATTCCAAGAGAGAACATTCAAAAGTATTTATTGACTCCTTCACACAGGATTTTGTGTTCTTGGAGTGTCAACTAGATGCACCAGATCAAAGAGCTTTTCTTCCACAGGAAAAAAATAAATGTAGGTCTAGATCTATTTCTAAGGTTTTCCACTCCAACTTTGATCACTGGGAGGGGATACCTCAGCATTTTGGGTCTTAAGGCTTCTATGATTCACATGACTCCACATGAGAAATATACAGTGGTATCTGAAGTTTCTTTGGTCACAGCAGCATCACCATTTGTCTTTTCAAATCCCAGTGATGGGGTTTGTCAGAACAGAAATCATTTGGTGGAGACAACAGATGGCCTTAAATCCAGGTCCCCCCTTCTCCCTGTCTGTTCCAAAGCAATCAGTCATCACAGACAGTTTGGACTTTCCTTGGTGAGCAGTTTCATAGGGATAAAAGTGCAGGGTGTGTGGGACATCAAGGACAGATGCAAGCACATAAATATCAAAAAGATGTTTGCCCTGATCAAGTCACTCAAGTCTCTGCAGGCATCCTACATTCTGTCAGAGTGCAAATGTGTGGCAGACGAGCTGAACAGAACCAGGACAGACCCTCACGAATGGAAATGAGATCAGGGAGTTTTCCAAGATTTGATCCATCTGTGGGGAATTCCTCAGGTAGACCCTTTTGTCTCCTTTCTGAAAATCAACTGGCAAGATTCTCTTCCAGCATTCTATGCAAGAAGGCCTGGAAGATAGATGCCTTTTCTTTTCCTTGGACAGGAATGTTCCTTTATGCCTTTCCACCCTGTACACTAATATCCAGGGAAGTTCTGAAGATTCAGAAGGAATCCCCAAGGTCATTGTGGTGACTCTCTTCTGGCTTAGGCAACTGTAGTTCTCCCTTCTTTTGGAAAGGGCCAGTGGCTATTGTCTCAAGCTTCCTCACAGACTGGATCTGCTCACACAAGAACATGTGGTGTTTAATACACCCCAACATCAATCATCTATATTTGACTGCCTGGATGATAGGGTCTTAATTCCTTTTAGGTACCCGTTTACTGTGGACATGCACCAGGTACTAATGGAGGCAAGAAAGCCTGCTACTAGAACATTATATATTAGCAAATGGAAAAGGTTTTGTAGTTGGTGCCAACAGCATAACCAGCACCCACTCAGAGCTAGTTGTTCTCTCTGGTTTTATATTTGTGAGTTACTATCCTATGGCCTTTCTTATTCCTCTGTCAAAATTCATTTATCAACTGTTTCAGCATGTCTGCCCATGGATCCTGCTCTTTCAATGCAGTCTCATGTCATAATGTTTTTGAAAGGGGTTTTGCACAAGTGGCCTCTAAGTAAACCAGTGGTCCCTCCTTGGGATATTAATTTTGTGTTAGAGAAACTTACACTTGCTTCATCTGAACCAGCTCATTTTGCTGACTTGAGGCTCTTAAAATGGAAAACTGTTTTACTGATTGCTGTGACCTCTGCAAGAAAAGTGTCTTCTGTTGCAATTTCTTATGGTGAGTCAACCCTATCTCATTTTCCACAGGGACAGGGTTTTTTTGAAAACTAATCCTTTTATGCCTAAAGTGGTATCCGTGTTGACTTTAAGCCAAACTGTTCATCTTCCCATTTTCTTTCCTGAACCTAAAAATGAAGGAGAAAGGATAACCCATACCTTAGGTGTCCACAAGCAACTCTGGTATTATCTTGACAGAACTAAATCTTTTGGCTCTTCGAATCCGTTGTTCATTTCTTGTGAAAGTAAAAAGGAGCAACCTGTGTCAAAACGGACTATTTCCATATAGTTGTGTAAGGCTATTACTTTTTGTTACACTCATTGTAACAAAACTATTTCAAGCAGGGTCAAAGGCGCACTGTACCTGGGCCTTGGCTTCATCTATGTCTTTTTGGAATGGGTTGGATTCTAGAAGCTGCTGCTTGGTTCTCCTGACATACTTTTTACAAACCAGTATAAGCATGATTCCTTCTCAAGGTCCAGGGCAGCCTTTGCTAGGGCCATTCATGAGGGGCTCTTCGCCTTCCACCTCCCAAATATAGTAAACTAGGGTAGTCTATATATATATAGGTAAGGCTACTGCAGCAGTGATCAATATGATGAACATATTACAGTTGTGTAAGTAAATGGACCAGAGCAGTAGATGTTTGAGTGATCACTGCTGAAGTAGCCACTCCCTCCCTTCACCCTCCTTGTTTTTTGGTGTTTTTTTATGTTAGGGTGTGGAAATTTATTTTTGTTGTTCCTTGCATTGTCCTTTCAGGATGAACCACCCCTTCTCTCTCTCTCACCCTCTCCAGTGGCAGGAAAGCTCTGAAGGATTTGGCACCCAGACTTGTCTTTTAGTCAGCTCAGCTCAAGATGCATGACAGTTTGGGCATGTGGAAGCTGCCCTGAATATTTGGAAGCTGGCCAGCTGTTATATCCTTGGCAAAATGTAACCAATATAGCTAAGACTGCTGCAGTAATGATCATTCGAATATCTACTGTTATGGTAAGTTTACGTACATAACTGTACTTCCTCCCTTTTTATGGAATTGGCTGAGGGCAGTTACCACAAGCTTCCACACAAACAGGACCTACTCACATAAGGCAGGAGGTGTTTGATCCTCCCCAGCTTGATGATAGAGTTTTTAATAGCTTTAAGGCATGTTTTCTGAGGGTGTGCTGCAGGTATTAAAGGAGGCAAGAAAACCTGCTACTAGGAAATTGTATATTAGCAAATTGAAAATATTTCCTAGTTGCTGCCAACACATGAACCAAGACCCTTTTAAGACTAGTATTTTTTCTGGTTCTACAATGCTTGTGTGAGTAATTATCATCTGGCCTTTCTTACTCCTCTATCAAGCTACACTCGGCCATTTAAGCATGTTTGCCCTTTGGTCCTCCCCTTTCAATGCATTCTCATGTTAAAATGTTATTGAATAGAGTATTACATACCAGTCCTCCTAGAAAAAGGTGTCCTCTCCTTGGGATATTAAATTTATTTTGAAAAAATTAGCAGTTGCTAAATGTGAACCAGTTCATCAGGCTGCTTTTATTTCTTAACAGGGAAAACAGTTCTACTGATTTCTCTGACTCCAGCAAGAAGAGTATCTGAGTTGCAAGCTCTTACAGTGGGTCAGCTGTTTCACATTTCTGAAAAGATGGGGTTTCCTTGAGAACTCATCTTTCCTTTATGCCTAAAGTGATATCTGAGTTTACTTTGATCCAAGCTATCCATCTTCCCCTCTTCTTTCCAGAGACCTAAATGAGGGAGAAAGGATTCTTCATACTCTGGATATCTACAGAGAATTCAGATATTATCTTGAGAGAAATAACTTGCAGAGATTCTGGCTAGTTATCCAATCTTTATGAAGAAAAATAGGTCAACCTGTGTCAAAGCAGACTGTGTCTAAATGTTTGTCTAATGCCATTACCATTTGATCTGATGTTGTCTCTTATATTCCTCCTCACAGTTGGGTTGTGGATCAGACTCTCAGATCCGACTCAGACACATTTTTACAGACTAGGATCCAAGTCTTGAGCTCCTCCCACTTTTTATAATGCACTGTCCTCTATCTAACTCCCTCAGATCTCAATTACCACCAGCAGTGATTTCTCGAGTCTCAAGTCTTTTCTCTGGGTTTGACAGTAGGCTTTCTACTTTTACCTCCAGATTTCTCAGATAAGTGCCTTTTTTTCCTTTTTCCTCCACTCCCATAGCTGTGCAGGTTTCGAAACCTTTCTTTTCCTTGTTCTGCAGTTGGGCTTTGACCATGCTTTCTCTCTCCTCACTTCTAGCCATTTTTAGGCTTGTTTTCTTTTTTCTCTCCAGTCATCCTGTTCATACTTTGAGAAATCATGTCCAAGCCGTCTTTAAACTGGTCTTCCCCACCAGCAAAGATGATACTTCAGGCTGTCAGATCTATGGCGGCTGCCATTCCCTTAGTTCCTCTAGCAAAGTATTTTATGTGAGTAATTCATCGGACCTTGGCTGCTCAGTGGTCTATTCTTTACCAGCCTCTGTCTGTTCCTATTAAATTGACTTTGGTTTGCAGAAAGCATTCTACAATGGTGGTTGCTGTCGGGCAACCTTCCTTTCCCCTCAGCCACTGTTCCACGGATGCTTCCCAGGTGGTGTGGTGGGGGCATTTCAAGGGAAAGATGGTCCAAGGCACATGGTCCCACATAGAGACCTGGTTGCATATCAGTGTTCTGGAGATGAGAGAAGTTCTCCTTACATTGTAAGCCTTTCAGGACGTTCTCCCTCTAGGAACTATTACGATTCACACAGACATGTCAGTGGTGTGGTACATCAACAAATAAGGAGGAATCTGCTCTTACCCATTGCGCAGAGAGGCCATGAGGGTCTGGGAATGGGAGATGTTTTCGGATCATTTTCTTCTTGCAACTCACGTACCGGGGAAATCCAGCAACCTGACAGACAAGCTCAGTAGGTCCATTCTGACCCCTTACGAGTGGTCCCTCAACCATTCGGTAGCGGACTTGATCTTCAGCCACTGGGGACAACCCTGCTGCGACCTGTTTGCATCCCTCCAGAACAACAAGTGTAGGAACTACTTCGCTCACAGTCTGTTTCACGATTGGCCTCCTGGTCTCCTCTACACTTATAATGCTCTGCCTTTGATCCCAAAGTTTCTGCAGAAAGCAAAACATCTGAAGACCTCAGTAATCCTCATTGCTGCCTATTGGCCTCGTCAGATTTGGTTCCCCTTCCTCTGGTCTCACCTGAAATATCCTCCACGGATACTGGAACCTAAACAGGACCCCCTTTTTCACCCAATATAGCAATTTCAACTACCCCACCATTAACTGAGAAAACTACTCATGTACCAACTCCTTCGCTCAACGCTTTCTAGAATTCATAAACTCCAATGCCCTGGATCAACTTATCCACACCCCCACCAGGGGCAACAGTATCCTAGATCTAGTCATTGCCAACATGAGTGACCGGTGTTCCACACCTGAAGTCAACGCCTCATTGGTCCGATCCGACCATAAGCTAATTACCCTAGATATCCACATCCTGCCCCCACCCCCCATTAAGGAAACCATGGTAAAAAAATTTCTCCAAAGCCAACTTCATGCTTCCTAAGACAGAAGTGGTGAACTTCATGACACCCATACAGATGGACAATACAGTTATGAATACTGAATCCTACACAATTGCACTTTATAAGCACTTACATGAGTGCATGGATCGTGCTATCCCAAACAGAACCAGGACGCTATCCTCCAAAAAAGGAAGCCAATCTGGTGGTCCCCTGCCATAAACAAACTGTACAACAGAAGAAAATGTATCACAGCGATACAGAACGCCACAAAAATCACTTTTCCACACAACAGTAGTCAGCTAAAATCCTTTACATGGGTTGAACAAACAGCTGTCTGCAACTGTAGTTCACAATAAAAAGATTTTAATACGAAAAACGTTAAGCGCTTTCACTCACAAACTGTGAGCTTCTTCAGAACGTTTAAACAGCTGATACAGAATGTTTAAATATTCATTATTGGTGCCTAAGACCTAATCAGCTCCTTAAAGCTGAAATACCCTTATAAAAACTTCCTAGTAATGTCTACTACTGAAAGCACATCACTAAAACAACTCCACTCAATTAATAAAAAATCACTTATAACATTTTACAAAATATAACAATTTTTATACAACATGATAAAAAATATACTATCAAAAAATATGCTACCAGTACCTTATATCTAATAAAGGTTTGGTGGATATATGCTTTGTACCTGCTGAATGGCGCACAGCGACGGTTATCCCACTCCACAAGGGGGGAGCCACCACGGACCCCGGGAACTACCGCCCCATTAGCCTGACGAGCCTGGTCTGCAAGGCCATGGAATGTATCATCATGGAACTTATAAACAAAGACATTGGTAATCTCCAAACTCTGGACCCCACCCAGTTTGGGTTTGTAAAAGGCAGATCATGTCTCCTAAACCTGATAGACTTCTTTGAAGCAGTCACCAAAGCCGTAGACAAGGGTAAGGTGGTTCACACAGCCTATCTAGATCTTGCCAAGGCTTTTGACACCATCCCCTACTCTGGAATTATAGATAAACTCACTAAACTAGGTATAAATCCCTATGTCACAAGATGGGTTGCCAACTGGCTCACTGACAGAACCTACACTGTGAAAGTAGCAGACTCCAAATCCGACTTCGGACCAGTGACAAGTGGAGTACCACAGGGTTCAGTCCTGGGTCCTGTCCTGTTTGGTATCTACTTCTCTGAAGTACAGGCTAACACAGAAGGTCTTTGGCTAACGAACTTCGCAGATGACTGCAAACTAGGAGCCATAATCGAAACTCCTAACGATGTGGACATCCTACAAAAGGGCCTCACAGGGACAGATGCCTGGTGTCAAAGCCATGGCCTCAAGCTCAGTGCCAAAAAGTGCATTGTCATCCCCTTTGGTAAAAACTCTGTACCCATGAACTACAACATAGGCAGTAGTATAATTAACACCGAAAGTGTGATAAGAGACCTTGGGACACGGGTGGTCAGTAGTCTCTCCTTTGATAATCACATCACCACAGTAGTCAGGAAATCCTTCTACGTGGCACACCTCATCGCAAAAGGTTTCTCATCCAGAAAAAAAGAGGTCATTGTTCCCCACTACTCATCACTCATTAGACCCATTATAGAGTACAACGCCCCTTTTGGTGTGTACCTCACAAGACATCTACAACAACTGGAAAGGCCGCAGAAATACCTCACAAAGAGGATTACCGGCCTCAAACAGATGCCCTACGCAGGCCGTCTCAAAAAACTCCAGCTTTACTCCGTCACATATCGCCTACTCAGAGGTGATCTCTGCCTAACATACAAAGCTATGTCAATCCCAGAGCTGCTGGACATGCTCCACTTAAAGAAATCCCAATCTCTCCGAGCTACACGCTGTAGGGACCTAAACCTTGTCACCACAATAAACAGAACATGCCGGAGGGATAGATTTCTGTCCCAGAGACTTCTCATACTCTGGAATAAACTACCTATTTAAATCAAACAAAGCTCCTCATTAGCACTCTTTTAGAAAAATCTTGATGATTGGATGGGAAATAGGAAATTCACCCCAGGGATCACCTCTGTGGCTGTGCTCGACAGTGGCACAGGAAAATAATTTTCTTGGGTGGCAAAAGCCAGGGTACCTTTTTGGCTGGGCTTGTATAGGCCCCAGGGCCGATAACCTAGTACCTACCTATGAACCTATCTAATATCCCTCAGACTGACCACTTGGTTTCTCCACTTAGTGATTGCTAGAATGTCCTGGCTTTCTTCCCCTGTCTGAGACATTATTCTAGCTTCCCAGAAACCAGCTATCAAAAAAGTCTATGGGAGTAAATGGAAGAGATTTGTCCTCTGGGTTTCTAAAGTGAACATTGACCCCTTTTCAGCTCTGATATCAGCTATCCTTCTCTTCCTTGCTTCTCTTTTCAAAGGAGGAGCCAGTTTCTTTACTATAAAACTTTAGTTGGCAGCCATCTCTAACTTCCATTCAGGTAACATTTTCATTTCCCCTACAAACCTCCAAACTGTGCATGACCTTCTTGAAAGGAATCTTCCTCCTGAGGCCTCCAGTTAAAGGATCTCATTGGGGATCACGTCAGTCACCCTGCTAAACAGGGGTCCAGGGAAGTAAATAGTGTGGGAAGAAGTAGCCAGGGAATTGTTATGGCTAGGCTTGTATAGGTCCTAGGGCAGATAGCGTAGTACCAACCTATGAACCTATTGTGGTCTTACAAGGCTTAACTCAAAAGCCTTTCAAACTAGCTAGTGTTTGTGACTTAAAGTTTCTTTCATGGAAGACAGTCTTTCTTATCACCATCTCTTCAGCAAAAAGAATTTTTGAGATCCAGACACTGTCTTCTAAGTCTCCTTGCATCATTTTCCACAAAGATAGGGTGGTCCTTTGTACTAATCCCTCTTTCATGCCCAAAGTAGCTAGAGTCCAACCTCAACCAGACCATACAACTACCAGTTTTCTTCCCAAAAATTTCTAATGAAGAACGTTTGTTACATCTGCTTGATGTTTATAGGCAGTTACATTTTTATCTTCATAGGACGAAGCCATTTTGAAAATCAGATCAGTTATTTGTGTCAATCTCTCATAGCCACCTAGGTCAGGCGGTTTCAAAAGTTACTCTTGCTAAATGGATAACGGACTGTATTACTTTGATTTATGCCAAGAATGGATTAAAGTTACCTCTTTTTTTCTTCCAGGGCATCTTTAGATGATGTCTGTGCTACAGCCACTTGGTCAAAAACTCATACTTGTGTCATGCATTACAAATTAGATATTATTTCTAGGAACAGGGCTTCCTTTGGTTCAGCAGTGCTGTTGCATGTCCTTCTTTGATACCACCCAGGATTTGTACAGCTGAGGACTCTAACCCAATTGTGAGGAGGAGTGAAAGAAACAACATTAGATTTATAAGTTATGTACTTACCATAACTTGGTATCTGTGTTGTCTTCTTTCATTCCTCCTCATCTTACATCCCAGCCATTCCCCTGCTCTAGAAGACCTGGAGAGAACTTTTGCGGAACTTATGATGATCTTCATGTTTCACTGTTGCAGTCATTCCACTTGGGCTATCTTCCTGCAGGTAGCCCTCACTCGGCCTGAATACATTCTCTTAGGATTTCTGCGTTGGATGCTGTCACCTCTTCCATGACGTCAGGGGTATAAAACAGGCAGCTGACGCCATTACATCAGTTTTTCTTGCCGAGAAAAAGCCCGAAGCAGAAACCGTTCGCAAGTGCCGGTCTGCCACTACCTGAAATTTTTGTTTTCCGAGTTTCAGACCTGCTGTCTTCTAAAGCTAAGTAGCCCGTTGGGGATCCTTTTTTCTTGCTCTAACTGATGTCAGAAAAAGTTAACAATTGTCTTGCCTGTGGAAAGCAAATACCTCACAGAGATTTTACTGCATCACCTGTTTAGGTCCAGACCATGACGTCCCTCGCTGTCGGTTGTGTGCCTTGTTTAACGCCCGAACCGTTCATTGTCGGACTTTCTTTGTTGCTAAATTCTTTCGCTCTCGTTCTCCGTATTCTGAAATGGCTTTGATAAGCCATCCGACTACCGATCTTCCAAAATAAGTAAAGATAAAGACAGAGACGGACCGCATAGGTCCAAAACTGCCGACGATGCTTACGTTAAGCTAGTCGCCAGTCAGCCGGTACTCAGTGAGGTGCCTTTGCAGTCCCTGATGCCTGCTTCTACAGATTCGCAGACCTATGCTGAGACCCATTCGTAGTCCGGTATGCCACGAGATGCTTCTTTGACCCTGGAATCTGCGGATGTCTCTACCTTGGATGGGTCAGGAGCTGCTGTGCAGGCACTGGCTTCTGAGGGTGTATTCCGACCTACCGATGTTCGAATTAAACTGACAACTTAGTTTTTAGCTAAAACTACTGAGTTTCACAGGCCCAGAGTACGCACTACGTTTAGAAAACCGACGACCAAAGCGCATGCTGAAGCTCACATGCCACAAAAACAAATGCTTAGAATGGCTGAAGACCTTATTACCCTAATTAGTGGCAGCCAGCTTTCCTGTGCTAAGAGACAAAGAATTGAGTTTCATTCTGATTCTACAGACCAGTAGTCCAATGACTTTGACCCTTCTGATTATCAGGACATGCCCTTATCAACCTATGAGGATTCAGATGCAGAGGAATCCATTCCCTCTCCCTCCCCTCCCCGAGGATTTTTCTTTAGGTGAAACCTTGCATACTTTAAGAGAGCATTTCTGCTGGGAATGCCAGGACTACCCTCAGTCCGAAAAGAGATTCGGAGAATTTTTAGAGTTGCCTCAGCACAGGCCTCTAGCTATACTCCCTGTCCTGGATGTTGTAGATGATGTCTTCCGGGAATCCAGTCTTACTCCAGACACTTTACCCCCGGCCCCTAGAAAACATGACAGGTACTACAGAGTACCTGATTCTCACAAATTTCTCTTTAAGAATCCTACTGTAGATCCAGAGACCATTCCCCATAGACCTAAAGGCATTAAGACTACTACACCCCAAAAACCCTACCCCTTCAGACAGGGATTCCAGTGTTTTAGACAGATTGGTTAAGAAGGTATATACCTCTGCAACTCTTGCCATCAGGGCATTGAATTGCCAATTTCACATGATGAAGTACCAGCAACATGTTATGGAACTAATTAAACAAAAAATGGTGTTACTCCCAGATTGTGCAGAAAATAAAGATTTACAAGAGTTAATGCATTCTGCAAACCAAGTTAGTAAGCATACTTTGCAGTGTGGTTTTGATGCCCTAGAAGCATCTTGCAGGCATGCAGTCATTGGGTCTGTACTGAGAAGGCATGCTTGGCTGAAGGAACAAGCATTGCCGGATCATATCAAATCAAAATTATTCCAAAAAAGATTCCAAAGACATGCATCTGGAGCATTTCTCCCCGGGCCTCCGCTGAAAACAGGCTCTGTGGAACCTAGTCGGACTTTCCCGGTCAACAAATGATAAATAAAAAAAATAAAAAAAATTACTAGATGCACTTTTAAATAAGAACTGTTTGTTTGGCACCAAAGCAAAAGAAGTTCTTAAAAAGATGGAAGAAAATGCTAAATCTATGCAAACTGTTAAAGAATTCTTACAAGTGCAGCCACCTAGATTCAGTAGGCATGGTCCTTTCCTGCCCCTTCCAGGCCTTCTCACTCCAAACCCAGGGGAAACAGGCCACCCAGACTACAGTCTCAGGGTATGCAGAGATCTAAACAATGGAGTGCTCCCACCTCAGAAACAGGGAGTGGAAAGCCGCCCCCTTATGGCAATGACTTTTCAGTTATCCTTCCCACCCCTGCCCAATTACTTGTGCCCCTAGGAGGACAACTTGCCCTTCATGCAAAAAAATGGATGTCCATTACTCAGGACTGATGGGTCCTAAACATTGTATCCCGGGGGTACAGATTTTACTTCCATTCACTGCCAACCCCAAGCGGATTTCCAGACCTTCCTTCAAACCCGTAGGCAGAGGCTCAAAAGCAAGTACTTTCTCTCCTCCATATCAGAGCTATTCAACCTATTCCAGTAGAACAAAGGGGGCAGGGTTTCTACTCCAGACCTTTCCTGGTGCCCAGAAAAGAGGGCTCTTGGCGCCCAATCTTGGATCTATCAATTCTCAACACCTTTCTGGTGGTCCCAAAATTCAAAATGCTTACCCTGCAACAGCTTCTCCCTATGTTAGCCAAGGGTGCCTGGTTATTCACCCTAGACTTAAAAGAAACTTATCTGCACATCCCCATAAGGGAGTCTTGCAGGAAATATCTACACTTCAGGGCAGGCTCTATGCACTATCAGTTCTCTGCACTTCCCTTTGGCTTATCTACTGTGCCCAGTGTATTCACAAAATGCTTGGCTCCAGCCATTGCATACTGCAGGCAGAGAAATATCAACATTTTCCCATACTTGGACAATTGCCTGATTCAGGCGGACAGTCAGGAATTGCTACTTCAGCAACTGGCATTTGTAAAAAGCCTCCTCACTTCATTGGAGTACGCCATCAACAAAAATAAATCACAACTGGTGCCCAGTCAAAGAATTGTATTCCTGGGAGCAAGCTTGAACACAGCTTCCCAGATGGCATTTCTCACTCCAGAAAAACAGGTCTATTTGACCAACTACTTCAAACAAATGGCCACCAAAACCCAGCTATCTGCAAGGAAAATACTGCAAGCCCTAGGGTTCATGGCCTTGTGTATTCTGATAATTCCATATGCAAGACTGCATATGAGAAAACTTCACTGGTGCTTAAAAAGTCTTTGGTGCCAACATTCTCAGGACCTGGAAACAGTCATTTCAATCATACCTTGTCTAAGGGCAGAGTTCCTTTGGTGGGCAGAAGCATGCAACCACAACAAGGGACTGCCTTTCACTCAACCCCTCACCGCCCAAACCCTGACAACAGATGCATCAGGCTATGCATGGTGGGCTCACATGGCAGGCAAATGCATTCAGGGCAAGTGGAGCCCAGGCCAAATTCTCCTGCACATCAATCAAAAAGAGATGCTAGCTGTACAGAATGCTCTGGCAGCCTTCAAATACCTAATCCTTCCAGGATAGCTGCTGATAAAAACAGACAACACCAAAATTATGTTGGACATAAACAAGCAGTGGGGAACCCATTCTTACTCACTATGCAGGTTAGCCATGGCACCAAGTGCATCTACAAGCTCTATTCCTGCCAGGCAAACAAAATTCTCTGACAGATGACTTAAGCAGAAATCTCCTAGACCCACACCAGTGGAAATTGGAGCCCAGTACCTTCAACCTTCTAATCCATAGGTGGGGGACACCGGAGGTGTACCTCTTTGCCTCCCCCCAAAAACCACCAGTTGAGCAAATTTTGCACCAGGAGCCCTCACAGTATGGCCTGGAAGGTGGATGCCCTATCCTTCCAATGAGAAAACCTCTCAATTTATGCCTTTCCTCCTCTGCTCCTCCTCTCAAAAGTACTACTCAAGATCAAACAGGACAGGCCAAGGGCAATTCTTATTGACCCAGACTGGCCACGCCAGCAGTGTTACCCACTCTTATGCAGTCTGACAACAGTGCCACCCTGGCACCTTCATCAGACCCCTACTCTGTTGTCTCAGCAGGAGGGACAGATTTTGCATCCACAGTTGCAGACCCTAAACCAAAATTCAAAATGCTTACCCTGCAACAGCTTCTCCCTATGTTAGCCAAGGATGCCTGGTTATTCACCCTAGACTTAAAAGAAACTTATCTGCACATCCCCATAAGGGAGTCTTGCAGGAAATATCTACACTTCAGGGCAGGCTCTATGCACTATCAGATGTCCTTCATGGATGCATCTGCAGTCATAACAAGTGGGTTGTCCTGTCGTCAGGCAGCCCTGCAGTCGGCCGGATTCCAAAGTCCGGTCCGCTCGGGCTGATGTCGACTCCACCCGACGTCATCTCTGTTGGTCTTCGGGTATAAAAGCATCAGCCGACGCCATTTTCCTCAGTCTTTCTTGCCGCGTGGCGCCCGAAGCAGAAGCTGTTCGCAAGTGCCGGTCGGTCGGATCCAGAGATTACTTCTACCGAATACTACTAAGACTTCTAAAGCTAAGTACCCGTTGGGGACTCTTTCTTGCCTCAGCCGATGTCAGAAAAAGTTAACAATTGTTTAACCTGTGGGAAACAAATACCTCATAAAGATTTCCCTTCTTACTGTCTGCCTTGTTTAGGCCCAGCCCACGACGTAGCAGCCTGATCGGCCCGTGCCTCTTTCAACCGACGAACGCCAGGGCGTCGGCCAGAGTTTGCAGAACAGTTTCTCGGTTCTGATTTTGCGTACATTATGCCGCCGGATCCTCCGACTACCCCCAAAAACGAAAGATAAAGACCGACACTTCATGGGTCCGCGGTTTCGCCGAAACCACGGTAAAGCAAATCATGAGTGTCTCGGTTATGGCCGAAACCGAGAAAACTGATCAAAGTACAGCTGAACCTATTCCTACAACTGAGGCCCCTGCTACAACTCTTGAATCGACCTCAGAAATTTTACCCACTACGGTGGTTGACTTATCAGACACCATCCCCTTGGATGTCTCTACCCCAGCACGTGGTGCTGCTAGGCCTCCAGCTGCCATGTCCATTAAGGCCTTCGCCAGGGCTAAAGCAGCCAAGATTACTAAAACAGTGCCTGTTAAACCCCCCACATCCAGGCCCTCTTCTAGTTCTCAAATGCTTGCTTTGGCAGAAGATTTAATTTCTTTAATTAGAGGATCTCAATCTCACCCAGACAGGGCCTCTCAGGCCCCAGCGAAGAGAGCTAGGGCAGAGCCCCGTGAGCCAGTGTCTTCTGATGATTCTCCTCATGAATCAGAGATAAGTGACCAGCCTGAGGCTCCCTTTCTCCAATTTGAAGATTCTGATGCTGAAGAATCCATTCCAGCTGCTTCCCCACCAGAAGAATTCTCCTTTGGGGAAACCTTGCATGCCATGCAGAACAGTTCCAATGGCAGCAACAGGAATTTTCAGACTCCAGAAAAAGACTTAGGACCTTTCTGCACCTCCCACAGCACAGGCCCTTAGCTATTCCTCCTGTTCTCTGTGGTGGATGATGCTTTCAATGATGTTTGCTCCGCTCCAGATTCTTTACCCCCAGCCCCTGCCAAACCAGACAGATTTTACAGGGTACCAGATACTCATCACCACCTTTACAAGGCCCCACTTGCAGACCCAGAAACTATATCCCAGGGTCCCAAGGCAGTAGCGACCACAGCTAAAAACCCTATTCCTTCTGAAAGGGAAGCAAGGTCATTAGACAGATGGGGTAAAGGTCTACACTTCAGCTACTCTCTCAGCTAGAGCTTTAAACTGTCAGTTTCACATGATACAATACCAAGAGTTTATGCTTGATCAGTTAACTAAAAACTAACCACTGATGAATCTCTTGATAAGAAATATGTATTAGAGATGGTAAATAACATACAACAGGTTAGCAACCATTCCTTAAAATGTGGCTATGATGCACTGGAGGCTTCATTTAGATCAGCCATGACAGGCACAGTGATAAGAAGGCATGCATGGCTAAAGGAACAAGCTTTACGGATCATGTTAAAGCTAAGTTGCTAGATGCTCCTATGGACAAGACAAGTTTGTTTGGTACACCTGCCCAGCAGGTTATGAAGAAAATGGAAGAAAAGGCAAAATCTGTTCAAACTGTTAAAGATTTCTTGCAGGTTCAACCCCAAGGTTTAGCAGGAACTGGCCTGCCAAAAATTGGTCCTTTCCTGACTCCACAAAATTTCAAAGGGGCAGGAATAGACGTTCCAGAGGCAGAAACCAATCCAGAGGAGGTGCCTACAGAGGACGACAGTGGCAAGGTAACAACAGAGGCACAGACACAGCCACTGCCACTACATCAGCACAACCACAGTGACTTAATCCTAAATCCGCCTACCAGGCAACAAATAGCAGCTCCTCTAGGCGGAAAGTTAACCTTATTTTCAAAGAACTGGCACTACATAACAAAAGACAAGTGGATTTTACAAACCATAGATCAAGGTTACCGGTTTCACTTCCACACTTTACCAGTCAAAAGAGGAATGCCAAATCTACCTCCAAATCAAAAAACAGAGGCTGTACGCCAGATAATGGAGTTAGCAAACATGAGAGCTGTGGAAAGAGTGCCAACATCAGAACAAGGAAAGGGGTTCTACTCCAGACTATTCCTAGTTCCAAGAAAGGAAAAAAAATTGGAGACCAATTCTCGACCTGTCCACCTTAAATACATACATCATTGTCCCAAAATTCAAAATGCTGACCCTACAGCAACTTCTTCCCATGCTGGGCAAGGAGTCTTGGCTGGTAACTCTAGATCTCAAGGAGGCATACCTGCACGTCCCCATTCGACCAATCTGCAGAAGATACCTCAGATTTCTTGCAGGATCAGAGCACTATCAATTCTCAGCATTGCCCTTTGGCTTATCTACTGCCCAGAGTATTCACAAAATGCCTGGCATCAGTAATCGCCCATTGCAGACTACAGGGAATTCAAATTTACCCATACCTGGACGACTGCCTGCTACAAGGGGACAACAAAAAGCAAGCTGACAACAGATTTACAAAGGGTCATTTACTTGCTACAAGGACTGGGATACACAGTCAATTTACAAAAGTCAAGGCTGATACCATCCCAAACAAGGACATTCTTGGGCTGAATTGGACACAGTACAACAAATGGCATTCCTGACTACAGAAAAACAAAAAGAACTTCCTCTTTACTTCTTGGCACTAACAAAACTGAACAAGTTAACAGCAAGAAAAGTTCTGCAGGCCTTGGGCTTCATGGCATCATGCATAATCTTGGTCCCATTTGCCAGACTACATATGAGGAAACTACAGTGGTACCTAAAGAATTTATGGTCCCAACACAGACACAGTCTAGAAACAGAAATCCCACTAATTCCATGCTTAAAACAGGAGTTCCTATGGTGGGCTCAGGCATGCCAGTCAAACCCAGGCCTACCCTTTCGCAGATGTCAACCAAGCCAGACCATCACAACTGGCGCTTCAGACCTAGGATGGGGGGCCCACATGCTGGACAAATGCGTGCAAGGATTGTGGACACAGGATCAACTTCACCTGCACATCAATCTAAAAGAAATGCTGGCAGTAAAACTGGCAATCCAAAAGTTCAAACCATTTCTCAAAGAGGGCCAGTTGATGATAAGGACAGACAACACCACAGTCATGTGGTACATCAACAAACAGGGAGGCACTCATTCATACCCCCTATGCAGAATGACCTTGGAGCTGTGCACCCTGGCACTCAGCTACAACATTCAATTACAGGCAATATTTGTACCGGGGAAAGACAATACTCTAGCAGACATATTAAGCAGAACCACTTGGATGCTTACGAATGGAAGTTGCACCGGACATCTTCAAGACCATCTCAAAGAAAAGGGGAATGCCACAGATAGATCTAATCGCAACACCCCACAATCACCAGCACAAAAAATTCTGCACAAGGACATTCCACCCACTAGCATGGAAAGTGGACTCACTCTCCTTCAACTGGAAAGGCCTAACAGCATATGCATTCCCACCTCTTCCTTTGACACACAAGGTACTACTAAAAATCAAGGAAGAGCGTCCAAGGATAATCCTGATAGCTCCAAACTGGCCAAGACAACACTGGTACCCACTACTGAAGAGCATGTCTCCGGAACAAAATGTGGCCAATACCTCTGATGCCTTTGATGTTAACTCAGAACAACTACAGCATCATACATCCAAACCTAAAACGCTGCAACTGACTGCATGGAACATCACATAGCAGCAGCTAATCCAGAACTTTCCCAAAGAGTTAAAGACATTATTCTTGAAACTACGCAGACCTTCAACAAGAAGGAACTATGCTGGAAAATGGAAAAGGTTTGTCATTTGGAGTACGGAAAGAGGAAAAGATGTGTCAAACATAGATATGCCTAACATTCTGGAGTATCTGGCGAACTTCTTCATTCAGGCCTGTCCTACTCCTCCATCAAGATACATGCATCAGCTATTTCAGCTGAATACAGCTTTGATCCACCTGTTTTTCGCACCCTTTGCTCAGGCAGTTCCTCAGAGGAATCAAAATGTAAAACCTCCAAGGAAACCACCATTACCAGCTTGGGATTTAAACTTGTGCTAGAAAAGTTGACACTATCACCCTTTGAACCAGCAGCAACAGCAGACCTACAACACCTGTCATGGAAAACTGCTTTCCTACTGGCAATTACTTCAGCAAGGAGGGTTTCAGAACTACAGGCCTTAATGGCAGTGCAACCCTTCTAATCTTCCACCAAGATAGAGTGTCCATGAGGACTAATCCTACATTTATGCCCAAGGTGGTATCCAGAGTGTCTTTAAACCAGGCAATCCACCTACCTACCTTCTTTCCCAACCCACAAAACAGAGGGAAAGAATACTGCATACCTTGGATGTACATAGACAGCTACGCTACTACTTGGACAGAACAAAAAATAGCAGAAAGACTGACCAACTTTTTGTAGCCTATGCAACAGGAAGGAAGGAAAAGCTATTTCCAAACAGACAATCTCCAAATGGATAGGACATTGCATACGATACTGTTACTCCTTCCATGGAAAACCAATTCCACAGAACATAAGACCTCATTCTACAAGGGCAACAGCCACTACCACAGCCTTCTTACGAGGAGTGGCAACCAAAGACATTATTGAGGCGGCTACTTGGACCTCCGTGCATACATTTGCCAAGCATTATAATTTGCCTCTATATTCCAGATCCCGAGCAGGGTTTGCCACTGCTGTACTGCAAGGGATTCTAAACACACCATAATCTACTTTTATCCTCCTCCCCTAGTTGGCTATGGTATTCTACCTACTTGTTATGACTGCAGATGCATCCATGAAGGACATAGTACAGTTTTGTACCTACCATAAATGTAGATGTCGAACTGGATAGCATCTGCAGTCAGGATTACCCTCCTCCTTCCCTCTGTGGTACTCTAGGGTGTTTACCCTCCTAATAGCTAGCTGTTGGGGAGTCTTTATGGTGTATTTGTTTGTATATATGTACATACATGCTTATTGTTGTGTTTACCTCTATCTATTTGGAAACATTGGCATCTATCCAAATTTTTAGCCTGCAGAGGGCTACTGGCATCTGGGGCAAGAAACACTGAGGAAAATGGCGTCGGCTGATGCTTTTATAGCCGAAGACCAACAGAGATGACGTCGGGTGGAGTGCGACATCAGCCGAAGCCGGACCCGGACTTTGGAATCCGGCCGACTGCAGGGCTGCCTGACGACAGGACAACCCACTTGTTATGACTGCAGATGCTATCCAGTTCGGACATCTACATTTATGGTAGGTACAAAACTGTACTTTCTCTGCACTTCCCTTTGGCTTATCTACTGTGCCCAGAGTATTCACAAAATGCTTGGCTCCAGCCATTGCATACTGCAGGCAGAGAAATATCAACATTTTCCCATACTTGGACAATTGCCTGATTCAGGCGGACAGTCAGGAATTGCTACTTCAGCAACTGGCATTTGTAAAAAGCCTCCTCACTTCATTGGAGTACGCCATCAACAAAAATAAATCACAACTGGTGCCCAGTCAAAGAATTGTATTCCTGGGAGCAAGCTTGAACACAGCTTCCCAGATGGCATTTCTCACTCCAGAAAAACAGGTCTATTTGACCAACTACTTCAAACAAATGGCCACCAAAACCCAGCTATCTGCAAGGAAAATACTGCAAGCCCTAGGGTTCATGGCCTTGTGTATTCTGATAATTCCATATGCAAGACTGCATATGAGAAAACTTCACTGGTGCTTAAAAAGTCTTTGGTGCCAACATTCTCAGGACCTGGAAACAGTCATTTCAATCATACCTTGTCTAAGGGCAGAGTTCCTTTGGTGGGCAGAAGCATGCAACCACAACAAGGGACTGCCTTTCACTCAACCCCTCACCGCCCAAACCCTGACAACAGATGCATCAGGCTATGCATGGGGGGATCACATGGCAGGCAAATGCATTCAGGGCAAGTGGAGCCCAGGCCAAATTCTCCTGCACATCAATCAAAAAGAGATGCTAGCTGTACAGAATGCTCTGGCAGCCTTCAAATACCTAATCCTTCCAGGATAGCTGCTGATAAAAACAGACAACACCAAAATTATGTTGGACATAAACAAGCAGTGGGGAACCCATTCTTACTCACTATGCAGGTTAGCCATGGCACCAAGTGCATCTACAAGCTCTATTCCTGCCAGGCAAACAAAATTCTCTGACAGATGACTTAAGCAGAAATCTCCTAGACCCACACCAGTGGAAATTGGAGCCCAGTACCTTCAACCTTCTAATCCATAGGTGGGGGACACCGGAGGTGTACCTCTTTGCCTCCCAAAACCACCAGTTGAGCAAATTTTGCACCAGGAGCCCTCACAGTATGGCCTGGAAGGTGGATGCCCTATCCTTCCAATGAGAAAACCTCTCAATTTATGCCTTTCCTCCTCTGCTCCTCCTCTCAAAAGTACTACTCAAGATCAAACAGGACAGGCCAAGGGCAATTCTTATTGACCCAGACTGGCCACGCCAGCAGTGTTACCCACTCTTATGCAGTCTGACAACAGTGCCACCCTGGCACCTTCATCAGACCCCTACTCTGTTGTCTCAGCAGGAGGGACAGATTTTGCATCCACAGTTGCAGACCCTAAACCTTGCAGCCTGGCTTATCCCCTGAATACACCACCAGCAACCCTCAGCAAACAGGTGCTGGATGTCATTCTTGAAGCCAGAAGGCCTAGTACTAGGAAATCCTATGCTGAAAAGTGGAAAAGATATTGTTCTTGGAATCAGTCTCAAGGAAAGGACACAGCACTGCCCTCCTTACCTCAAATCCTGGATTACCTAGCAGAGCTATTCCACAGAGGTCTATCCTTCTCCTCCATTAAGATTCATGCCTCTACCATTTCATCTCATCATAATACTGAGCCACCTCTATTTTCCCACCCTCTCATCAAACAGTTCCTGAGTGGGGCTAACAACTTAAGGCCACCTAGAGGAGCACCCACCCCTGCCTGGGACTTTAACTTTGTACTGGAAAAGCTCACACTTCCCCCTTTTGAACCTGCTACTTCAGCAGAGTTAAAATTCCTCTCTTGGAAAACAACCTTGCTTTTAGCCATAACTTCAGCAAGAAGAGTGTCTGAGTTACAGGCACTAATGGCTGTGGAACCCCTCATTATTTTCCATGCTGACATGGTTCCCTCAGGACTAACCCGTCCTTTATGTCTAAGGTTGTGTCCAGTGTGGCTCTAAACCAATCCATCCATTTGCCAACCTTCTTCCCTAATCCTCAGAATAAAGGGAAAAGGATCCTGCACTCCTTGGACATGCACAGACAGCTCAGGTTCTACTTTGACAGGACTAAACCTTTCAGATATTCTGACCAGCTGCTAGTCAGCTTTGTTTCAGGGACAGAGGGCAAGGCCATTTCAAAGCAAACCATTTCCAAATGGATAGCACACTGCATCCATTTCTGCCTCAAGCACCATTGAAAACCTACCCCACAGGGGATCAGACCACATTCCACTAGGGCTACTTCCACCTCTACAGCATTTCTCAGGGGAGTCCCTACCAGGGACATTCTGGAAGCTGCAACCTGGAGTTCTGTACACACCTTCACCAAGCATTGCCACTTATCTATTTTTTTCTAAATCCAGAGCTGGATTTGCTACAGCAATGTTACAAGGCCTGCTAGCCAGTCCTAACACTTCTTGACTGCCTCCACCCTTCCTCAGCTTTGGGAATCAACCCAAGTGTGATGACTGCAACCGTGAAACACGAAGAACATAGTACAGTTGTGTACACTTACCAAAAATGTAGATGTTCGAGTGTATTCATAAACCTAAAACTACCAAGTTCATCTAAGGTTCATCTATGTCTAACAGTGAAAATGATTGAGTCCAGATGTTTTGGTACCCATAAATGTGGCTGTTGCAAAGTCTGTTCTGTGATTAATACCAGCAATGTTTTTATTCATTCCTTAACAGGTAGAAAATATCAGTTCCTTGGGAATGCCAATTGTAACAGTAAAAATGTTGTTTATATTGCTACCTGTAGTCTTTGCCCATGTTTTTATGTGGGCAAGACTAACAGGATTTTGAAAGAAAGGATTTCTAAGCACCACTCTGACATATGTAATAAAGTGGTCACCAATGCTTTGTATACTCATATTAGAGACAATGCTACTCATAGTTTTAGGTTTATGGTGCTCTCAATGGTTAGGTTAACAATAAGGGAAGGGGATATAACTAACAGGACAGAAACGGAAGAATCTAAATGGATAATGAATCTGAGAGTGGACCCCCCCCCCCGGGGGCTTAATGGTATGGTTCCACTCAAACCGTTCATGAAAGAACGAAGATTAGTTCATAAGTTCTGATGTAGATTCACTATAGCATAGCCTGTATTTCTGGTGCTCTGTTAGTAAGTTATGCTATTATAGTGCTTCGTCTCTTTAAGTCTGAAGCTTCATTGAGATTTACGTCATCAGTGGGTGGCTCCTGGGTTTAGTATGTTAATACTAGTGAGACTGAGTTCAGTGTAGTTTTTTATAACATGGGTTATTTTCGAGTATTGAATGTGTTGTTCATTTTGTTTTCATCAAAATTTTTATTTTGAGTTGACAAGTTTTTTTAAATGTAAGTAGTTTTTTTATTTTATATATTTTTGTCTTTGCTGGAAGTGTTTTTTTTGCTTGAGTCTATGTTATCTAAAGGGGCCATGTGATGGTTGTGACTGAATTGTTTGCTTAATTGTTCTAATTATTGCTTAATTGGTTTGCTAAGATGCTTTTAAGTAGGTTGATTTTAGCATTTGCCAGCAGGATCTGAAGAAGGCACATGCCGAAAGTGCGTATCCTGTTTTTTGTTTTGTTATTAAAGTTCTTAGTTGTTTTTACGTCTATGGTGTAGCTCTCCCTTTTTTCTGACTCTTATTCTGTGGTTTTGGAGCATTCTTCAGTGTTGTTCTTTTGATTTTGCTACATTCTACTGTGTTAGCATACCCACCCACCCTCACACAGAAACCTAAAAGCAGTAGAGTTGTCATGTTTTCACAACCTGCTGTCATTCCTTAGTGATTTCAATCCCATTTTCTATTCTGATTAAGACCAACTTAAAAGCAGTATATGACAGAATAAAATCACCCTAAGCAAGGTTAATTACCATTAAATAGCTAGCTGTAGAGCACCCTCTATGTCCCTTAACTGATATTCCCATTAAACCCAACACCTTTATACCTGGGAGGATTTCAGGTGTCCATCAGTAAATTACCTGACTTATAGTACCAGTGGCCGACATGCCCAATGTTTCTTTGACATTATAAATAATGACTCCCTTGAGCAAATGGCTAACCATCCTACTAGTGACTGAAATACCACTGATGCCATCCTTACAAATATGATCACTTTGTACACACTTCTGTATGTATCATCTTTCCTCATTAAATCAGACCATAAGTTGTGTGACCTTTTTTCATTCTCTAAAGCAGCTGTCTTCAATTACTCCATGACCTAAATGCATTGTAACCCTCATCTAATGGATATTATTGCTAAAACTGCTGCCATTGCTTCTGACCTTTACTTCCAGTAAGTAGTTTTATTGATAAGATAGTCTCTAAATGCACCAAATATAATGAACATTTTAAAAACAAGCCCCTGTAGTGGAATATCATTATACATAAAATTGATAACAAGAGAAATTATTACTTAATGTTTATAACAGATGTGATGGCCCTGCCCTGGCCCAGTAATCAAGGATCCTCAGTCCTCACCACTAACACCAGTGAGGGACGTGCACATTGGGAGGATTAAGTATACACACAGTAAAGTACAATTTCCATTAAGAACATACAGAGATCACAGTCAGTCTGGGGCTGGTTTCTCCAGATCCCCAATAAGACTCCCACTGGCACAGCTATGTGGTTAAGATCTCAGTTGAGTGGTCAAGCCAAAACCTCCATCACCCTCTCTGCCCAACCAGTGCTTCATGTCCCTGCCCAAGTAGCTGGCACAAGTACTTGGAGATTTGATTTATATACAAACACACAGGCACTCCTGGGGAAGACTGACACATGTTCTCTAGCCATGTCCCCTTCCACCTAGACTATAAGGTAGTAATCACTGCCACCAACCACCCTTCCTTATCAGCTACTATAAGGCCCTTACCAAAGGGTGGCCAATTCTGCTGTGTAATGTTACTGTTATCCCAATGGTAAGTGTGACCAAACTTTTAAGGCTATTCATGAGTGGCCTGTAAAGTGTCCCCAAATACATATGCAAGTACCCTAAGAGCTTAAATATCTCTAAACAAACCAGCTACAATTAAAAAGGTTTAAATATATTTAATAAATAATAAAAGCACAAGACAATACTCAATAACTCAATACAGTGACAACAGAGTTCAGAATCACAGGAAATATTTTAAAACAACATTGTAGGACAGTCTCATATAAATACAGAAAACATCTAGAGTAATCTTACTAAGTTCCTATCTATCTCTGAGAGAAAGATATTATAATCTAGTAGTATTATTAGCAGGCAAATACAAGTGTTGATTGGATGTTTCTAGGCCCAGAGACAAATACAAAATGCACAGACTCACTCTCTGAGATGGTTCTTAAGTTACTATCAAACATTTCTGCTGGGTTATCTCAGATTACATTATTCTGGTCACCTCTGCCTTTAGTTCCCAAGCTAACAGGAACTTAAACTGTAACATCTCCATATTAAAAATACTTATCTCTCAGAAGTTTAGCTAGAAGTGGAAGTCGTAAAACAATTAACACTTTTGCATTTTAAATCTAGTAATTATTTCTGTCTTAAGACAATAGAAAGAAACTCTAGCTGTAGACATTCTGTCTTCTTGCTGAAACTGAGAAATAACACAGTCGTAAACAATTTCAGCTTATTTTCTTGAGGGTTTGCAGCTTAACTCTGTATGTTCCAGCTACTACTATTAAAACATACATTTGCACAGGCATATAGTTTATATCCATTTCTGTTCTTTCCCAGTAGGGTACACTGTGGTTACGTTCTTAAAGCTCAGTACATAGCATACAGTTTACTTATATTTGTAAGACAAGCCTGTGGATCATATTAATATTTGCAAATGACAAAGGATTATTTACAAAATTCTAGCTAGCTTTGGTGGCAGCCTTCACAACAGTTACCATTGTTCATACCTTAAGACCACACGTGAACTAGTCATAGAGCTTAAGGGGACCATTAAGAAGCTTGGTGTTGAACATAAACTGAAAATAGCAACTAAAACAAAAAAATAACTACATCACCTTCCTTAACTATGTCAAAAAGCTAACACTCAACAATATTCATTGCTAGTCCACAATAATAGTGCCCACTGTGACACAAATTAAATAGCTATTATTCTAGTTGTCAGATTTAGTGCAGGTTGTATTTCAACTACAATCATAGCTATTCCACAGGTTCCAGAGTCCCACATGCCTCCCCCCTTTAATTAGTATGGAACAAGTCCTTTCAGCTCTCTTAAATGCCTAGGAGCACTTTCTTCCTTGGGTCCTGATAACATGGCATGTTGTCTATCACTACCAAATATGAGTACCTGAACCCCTGCTTAACCTCTTTAATCTAAGCCTCTCCACTGGTTACTTTCCTAAAGCCTGGAAAACAGACATTGTAATGGTGGCCCAACCTTGGATCCCTGTAACTACAGACCCATTAGTCTCACTAGCCATATATATAAAGCTATGGAACGTATTATATCAGATCTCATTAATCTTAATATTGAAAATCTCTTAACCCTTGATCTTCATAAGTTTGACTTTGTCATAAGCAACTCCCATCTCTTTATCCTCATAAGTTTGTTTGAAAATGTCATCAAAGTAGTGGATAGCCATTATGCATTAAATGTTATCATATCTATACCTGGCCAAGGCCTTTGAAACTGTTTCTCATATAGACATTATTGGCAGACGTATAAATCTGAATGTAAATCTGTATGTTGTGTGGTTAGTGACTAACTGGTCGTCTGACAGAACCCATGTGCTTAGATATGACAGTACCACTTCTGAAAGCAAAAAAGGTTAACAGTGATGTACCAAAGGGCTCAGTGTTGAGCTTGCTCCTATTTGGCATTTATTTCTGAGAACTTCAGCCAAACACTCCTGTCCTGTGCTTATCAAAGTTTGCAGACAACTGTAAACTGGTTGTTATTATTTGATCATCTTCTGACTCACAATAGTTCCAGCATTGGCTACACTTTAACAACTGGTGGAAGGACAATGGTCTCAAATTAATTGTGAAAAATATTGTATAGTTCATTTTGGTAAAAAATATCAACATCTTACATTGTAGGTAAAACATCCCTCTAATCGGACATTGTTGTAAAGGATCTAGGCTATCTTGTTGATAATGCCTTATGTTTTTAGCTATCAAGTCTCTGCAGTAGTTCAGAAGTTTGATTAACTCCTCTAGTTTCCAAAGGCATCTCTTTAAGATCTAATGTAACTCCCCTTTGCTCATATCTCACCAGACCCATTATTTAATGCAATGCCCCTTTTGGCATTAATTTGTCTAGGTATCACTTAACTTCAGAGACTTCTAAGATTCCAAACTAAAAAGATGAATAGCTTTAAGATCCTGAATTATGTAGACAGATCAGCAGCCCTTACTTTAGCTCTTAATTACTGCTATATGAGGATGTGTGTATAGCCTTTTGAGCCATGAAAGACCCAATGCCCCAAATCCTTGTTCATTCACAGAATAAGTGATTCCTCAGTTACCTGGTTAAAAGAATTAAACCTTCATACACAGATAAATAAGACATGTTGACATGATAGATTCATTAAATGTATCTTCCACATTTAGAGCAAACTTTTACTGCATCTTAAGTAGAGTAGCACCCTTGCCACCTTAAAGGTAAACCTAGACAATTGGATGTACAGCCTCAAGTTCTCCCTCGGTCTTTATTGTATTGCCCTTTTTGAGTCTCGGGGGAATTTTTGAATGTGTTTCTGGTTAAGTTCATAATGTTTTTAAGCCTAATTGTCTTGTACTTACCTGTGAACAAGTGCACGTATCCACAAGACTTGATTAGCACATGTATAAATATGAGTATCAGACTGCCATTTTCCTCTGTAACCTCTAATGTTTTTTCTTCTTAAAAGAAAAGGCAAGTTTGGTTTAAAGGACAGTTATATCCTGAAAATATAGCCTAATTTATTACTGTTTCTGCTTTTGCTGGAGTTCTGCTTAGTTCTGAAGCAGCCTCTTCTTATCCATGAACTGGAAGACTAAGATTAGTGAGAATTTTTGTCTTAGATTTCATAATTCGTATGATTCTTATTTAGAAAGAGATGCAAAATTTTCATTTTGTAGAAGAAAGAGAAATCATCCTCCTTCCAGTAGAGGCCAGTCTCTGAGGGCTAGACTCAAAAGCAGATGTTACATAGTGGAGAGAATGCCTGCCACCCAAGGAGTAGAGAAATGTCCATAGTGTGTGTGTGTGTGTGTGTGTGTGTGTGTGTGTGTGTGTGTGTGTGTGTGTGTGTGTGTGTGTGTGTGTGTGTTTAAGCTTGTGATAGTCATTGTCTGACATTGGGAGTTTAATTTCTGCCACCACTTGGATTAAGCCTAGCAGGACTAGGCTCAGCACGGAAAACTTTCCCATCCTACCCTAGACCCTTCCTTGTAACATATAACCCTACACACAATAAGAATCCTTACCAAATCTCTAAGGTTACACAGTTAAGTCTGGTCAAATAGATCAACAGTCCCAGGCTTATCAATTTAATGTTTCTATTTTGTATATGAACGTTCAGTTTCTGTACTCAGTTTGGAAGGAAAATAAAATATAAATGTGGTCCAAAAATAATTGGGAAATGGCAGATTTTTTTTTTTTTTGTGAATGTTGTTAGATTAGATGAAAACTTTACCCTAGTCCATTGCTTCTAAAAAAGAGCCTTCTCCAGTCTGGGTCCATACCTCTTGAACTACCTCTCAAATGAACTTAAAAATCAGCAAACCATGAGATTTTCTAAAACTTCACTGAAAGAATGCCTATCTAATTAGCCATGTACGCATGCTTTTGATGCAGTTAACTGAACTTAACTCTTCATCTGATGTCAGTCTTCATGTAATCCTTGACTGTTTGCTCTCTTCTGAGCCTCGGAACCGACTCAGCCATTTACTTCAGTTCGTGCCTTCCAAACTCTCGAGCTAGACTCTACCCATAATGCTCCTCTTTAAATTACCTCAGATCTCATTTACTACTTCATGTGTCAGACGTGTCCGACCTCTCTCGAGCTTTGGCAGTTCTTTTCTAATATGTTTTTTCCTTCTAAATTTCTTAAATCACTCTTTTCAGTATTTATTTCTATTCTTAAACTCTTTCCTATCTACCTGCTCCTCTCTCTCCCTTCAGTCTGTGTGTGTGCGTGTCCTGTGTGTAATTCTTCTCCCTTTTGTTTCCTTTTTCCTTTACCTTTAGGTAGGATCTATGTACCATTGCTGATGCTTTTCTCCTTTACCTTTTAGGTATTCTCAACTACCATTGTTGGTGCTTCCTTTTCTATTAAAAAAAAAATCTTGCTGTTCTCTCTTCTGTGTGTGTGTGTGTGTGTGTGTGTGTGTGTGAGGGAGGGCCTATATCAGCCTTTTTTGTCTCTGCATTATGGCTGATAAATCATCTTCCCCAGCAAAACCTTCAAAGGGCACTTGTGGATTTAAAAGATGTCAGAAGTGCGACAGGAAGATACCCAATTCTGATGGGCATGTGTTGTGTGTGTACTGTTTAGGGGCAGTTCACTGCAAGAAAACTGTTCCTTATGTCACGGTTTCTCCGCCAGCACATTAACTGAGCAGAGAAACAAATTGATATTAAAAGGTGATTTTGAAGAGGCCATTTCTGGGTCCAAGACAGAAGCCATTTCATTGTCCTCTTCTTCCTCCTCTTCAAAACAAAAGAAACAGTCTTGCTCGGTTCTGAGAATTTCCTCAGAACCACCCAAAAAGTTTACAAAACTACTTGTGGTGTTGACAGTTCCGTCGGTATCGATAGGCAAGACTGACTCAGCACCTACCAAAACTATTTCTGTGAAGACTACTACTTTGATACCGGAGCAGACAAAAACTATATCCATCCCAAGATCTGGGTACTCTCCCTCAATCTATCCATTTAAGGACTGCCAACCTAGCCCTTTTGTGGAGTCGAGACCACCAAGGTCTCCCTCTGCTTCATCCATTCGGTACAGTAAGAGTCTGTCGGAATTAGACATCATGAGGCTGGTGGACCAGCTCTTGACAGCGAGGGGATTACCATCTTCTTCCTCTGTTCCCAGCCAAGTTGGTATCGAGACCTGTCCTACTTTGACACTGTCTCATCTTCATCCTCCAACTTCAATTGAATCATTGTAGCCCCTGGCACCAACCTTCCCAGTTCCAACTGTCTTGGTTCCATTAAGAGCCTCTTCTCCAGAACCGAGAATTGCCTTCAGCTCCTCCAGTTTTTTGGAACTGGAGGTTTCCTGGGGCTGAGACTTTATGGCCGGTTCCAGGGGGCAGGGTTAGACTTCTTTTCTTTTGGAGCCTTTCTTGCCCATAGGTGCTTCGGCTCTTGTTGGATTGACCCAGGCTTCTGCGTCGGGGGAGCCGCCTCCTCAGTGCGGGGAGGGACCATGGTTCCAAAGGAGTCTATATCTTTTTTGGGCTGCCATCCCTCTACATTGTGGACTGCCAGTCCTTGCCATCTGAGTTGGGCAAAGTATCTCTATCCCCTCAACCACAACTACTATCAGCCTCATCCTTGGGACAGGGGGCACAAAACCCACAGGAGAGACCCACCTTAGTGGTTTTCTCTTCGGATACTTCCCCGGAACACCCCTCTGAACAAGTACCTGTGAAAAAAAGTGCAAGAGGAAGCAGTTAAATTCCCTGGAGGAGTCTTTCACTGAGGATACCAATTTTGATGAAGGGAAAGGTACCCCTACTTCACCCCCTGATGATGATTCCTTCGGGGGCATCCTGGAAATCCTTAAACAGAGGGTTGAAGGGTCTTTCCTCTAGCCTTCCTCAGAGGAGTCTGTATACCTGGGGGCTTTTTTATGCCCGACTCTCTATCTCTTGGATCTCTCTGCCTGCTGACGAGCTTATTAAATTGATTGCGCAGCAGGCGTGGAAGATCCCTGACTCCATCAAACCATTCCCCAAGATCCTTTTTGCCCCCAAAGAAGAGCAACAATGGGCTAAGGGCATCCCCATAGACACCATGGTGGTAGCGGCTGCCACAAGGAAGGAGCTTGCTGAAGAAAGTCCTGCTATCCATCCTCCTAACAGGGAGTCTAGGACTATGGATAGATTCAGGAAGCATATTTATGCTTCATCAACCTTTGCTCTTTGGTCTTTGAATTACATGGTTCTCTTTACTAGGCTACAGAGAGGTCTGATGAAAGACCTTTCAGATACTCTCGCAGGAGCAGTGGCTGAAGGGGTTTGAGACAAAGTTACCGCTCAGCCTGCCACCCTTGAATCAATTTCAAACATGTCTATGAGGCTAATTGCCCACGCAGCCGAGGGTACGATGAGAGCAGTGAGTTCAGGTGTAGCCATTAGAAGACAAGCCTGGATGCACTTATGTGACTTTGCAGAGCCTTTTAAATCTTCATTCATCAACGTTCCATTTGACAGATCATCACTGTTTGAACCCAAAGTAAAAGACACATTGGCCAGATGTGAGAAAGATGGACTCTTTATGCTGTAGGCGTATGCTTCTCCAATCCTCAACGGCCCCACTCTAGGAACCAGAGAAGTAGGAGGCTATGGTTCAAAAAGTCCCAAGGGCCTTTCCAAGACTCACATGGCAAAGACTTTCCCCGGGGCAGAGGGGAAGCAGCAATGAAAGATGCCGTCTGAGAGGCCGAGGTGGCCTGCAGAACAGGGGTGATTATCCCTGCACCAATCTGCCTGGCAACAGATAACTTCAGACAAATGGGTGCGGGATATCATTGCCAGAGGATATATTGTTCCCCTTTCCTCAAAACTAAAAATGCAAAAAAGATTTCCTGATGTTTCACCTAGTCACAGGGAAGCAGCAGTCATAGAAATTCAAAAACTGCTGCAAAAAAGAGTCACCCAAGGAGTCCCACCAGACCAAAGAGGATCTGGTTTTTACTCAAGATTCTTTTTATTGCCCCAAAAGACAAGGGACTGGGACCCATTTTGGATCTCAGTTCAACAAGGCAGTTTGTCAAACCAAATTCCAGATGGTCTCGGTACAGTCACTACTTCCTTTCTTGCAAAAAAGATGATTGGATGTGCTCTGTAGACCTTCAGGATGCCTATTACCATATAAAAATAGACAAATGATCCAGAAGATTCCTGCGCTTCCAGCTGGGAGCCAGTCATTTCCAGTTCAGAGCACTGCCCTTTGGTCTCACCACAGCCTTCAGGGTGTTTACCAAATGCATGGCAGTGGTAGCAGCTCATCTCAGACTGCAGGGTTTTGGAGGTTTTCCTTATCTCGATGACTGGCTCCTTACCGCTACCACCAGGCATCAACTAGAATGTGCAAGAGACTACAATTTGCATCTTTGGACTTCTCTAGGCATTTCAGTAAATTACAAAAAGTCAAATTTGCAGTCATCACAACAGCTAGAATTCATCGGATCTCTGTTAGACACAGTTTCAGGTCTCGCTTCACTCCCAGTAGAAAGACTCCAAAGAATCAGATCACAAGTCAACCAGATTATCCGGAATAGAAATGTCCCAGCCAGATTAGTCCTACAAGCACTCCATCCTTTCATAGCCCCAAGCAGTAGTGACCATGGATGCTTCCTAGATGGGGGGGAGAGGCATGATCTGGGAAGGACAATCCAAGGTACTTGGTCCCCTCTGGGAGCCAATTTGCACATCAGTGTTCTAAATAATGGGGTGGTGCTGTTAGTGTTGAAAGCATTCCAAGATGCCCTTCCCCTAGGAACATTAGCAATCCACACAGACAGCACGTTGGGGGTCTGGTACATCAACAAACAAGGAACCAAATCTTATCCACTTTGTCGAGAAGCCCTCAGAGTTTGGCAATGGGTGATATCTTCCAACTGCTTTCTCACAGCAACACATATCCTGGGGAGCTCCAACGTGATAGCGGACAAGCTGAGCAGAACTATTTTGATTTTTGATGTCTCACGAGTGGTCTGTCAATCCTGTGGTGACAGAAAAGATCTTCTGCCATTGGGGCCAACCTTGCTGCAGTCTCTTTGCATCCCCTGTCAACAATATTCAAACAAATTACTGGAGCCACCACGATGGTAAAGAATCTTTAATTATAAAAACAGAACGAGCGCTTTCACGCACCTAAAAAGTGCGCTTCATCAGGTTACAACAATTCATAAAATACTACTGTTTTTATACATATCCACACCCCAGTTAATGAGCCTTAGTGGCGGGAAAACAGTTCTAATTAATTAATTTAAAAAATCAATTAGATATATCCTAGGCAACCTTAAAACCAAGGCCTGCGGTGCATATAATATTGACATATCTTACAATACAAATTCTGCCAAAGAATGTAAGCGATCGTATGTTAACTCAATAAAAACTACCTTGTTATTAAGTATTTAAAATCAGAACCTGAGTTCTATTATAAAATATTCACTGATAACATTTCTATGTATTAAGACATTCTAGGGAAGAAGCAGAAAGGGATAAAGGAAGGGTGGAGGAAGGAAAAAGGGGGGAAGGGAGGGGGGGGAGGGGGAGGGAAACTAGAAAAATAATAACAGAAAAAGAATAAATAACAAACAAGGTATGAAAATAGCAAACTCATATTTAAATATAGCTGTATAAATTGTAATCACTGTTATTCAGTAAGACCATCAATGTATAAAAGGATATATTTATCCAAATCAATAATATAACATATTTAATAGCATGCTAAGAGCAAGAAACAAAAGAAAGTACTTTCCAAATTATAAGAGTGACCCATGAGGGAGCAGCTATTTTTTTCGAGAAGCCCTCAGAGTTTGGCAATGGGTGATATCTTCCAACTGCTTTCTCACAGCAACACATATCCTGGGGAGCTCCAACGTGATAGCGGACAAGCTGAGCAGAACTATTTTGATGTCTCACTAGTGGTCTGTCAATCCTGTGGTGACAGAAAAGATCTTCTGCCATTGGGGCCAACCTTGCTGCAGTCTCTTTGCATCCCCTGTCAACAACAAGTACAGCAGTTACTTAGCCCTGATCCCCCCTCCGGGGGAGTCACCGAGGGACCATCTTCTCCATGATTTCCCCCTGTCTCCTCTACGCCTTTCCTCCAACTCCCCTAATATCTCAATTTCTAAAGAAAGCTGAGGGGTCGAAGAACTTAATAATCCTCATTGCCCCGTTCTGGCCTCAATAAGTTTGCTTTCCTTCCTTTGGCCTCATCTGCTTCAGAAACCTTGGATTCTGGATACAGCTCCAGATCTATTATCTCATCCAGAGGGAATGGTTCATCCGAATCTCCAACATGTCAAGCTCACTGTGTGGCTTCTCCAATTCCCATGATTGCCAGGCACTCTTCCCTTTCCTGTCCTATCCGTTATATGATTGTGGCGCATTATAAACCTTCTACTAGGAAACTGTACCAGAATAAATGGGAAACAATTGCTAGATGGACTCTCAGTAATGCACTAGACCCTTATAACAGTCCCTGTGCATAAAGTTTTGGATTTTTTAGCTGACCTTTATCACACTGGCTCTTCAGCCTCTACAATTAAAGTCCATCTAGCTACGATGTTTAATTTCCATACCAGTTTTGATGGTTCATCCCTTATGTCACATAAACTTTGCAATGCAGATGCAGTCTCCAGATGTTCTGCTACAAACTCAGGAACCCCCACTGCAATAAATGAATCCCCTAATTTGGGTTAATTTTAACTTTTGCTTTCTTACTATGAAATGTACCTTTAACCAGTTATTTGCCTGTTTGTCACTTGTGCAATAATATGTTTATTATTAATGTAATTTGTTGTAGAGCTTTTTCTACAATATAAAATTACAAAAACATGTTTATTATTAATGTAAATTGTTGTAGAGCTTTTTCTACAATACAAGTTTCACTGCTTGTGTATATTAATTCGGAGCTTTTCTCCTCGGGCCTCCGCTGTAAATGGACACATGTCCAGTCGGACTATCCCGGTTAACAAATGTAAAATAAATAAGTACATTTTTGAAGGGAATTTTGATGTTAAGACCTCCATTTAAAGAGCCCACTGCTCCTTGGGATCTAACCCTAATTCTATAATCCCTTACTCTTTCCCCTTTTGAACAATCAGCTACACAGTTTCTGACATGGAAAACTTTATTCCTAGTGGCAATAACTTCTGCCAGAAGAGTATCTGAAATTCAAGCCTTGTTCTGCAAAACCCCCTTACATAATATTTCAGAAAGACAGAGCCTCCCTCAGGACTAATCCATCCTTCTTGCCAAAGGTAGTCTCAGAATCCAGTATCAATCAAACACTACAACTTCCTGTCTTTTTTTCCTAACTTCTCCAATAAAGGGGAATATTCCCCACATTTATTAGACATTCACAGACAACTATGTTTTTATCTTCACAGAACAAGGGTTTTCACGAAATCTGACCAATTATTTGTTGCCTTTTCCTCTCTTTCCTTGGGTAACCCAGTTAACAAGGTTACCTTAGCTAAATGGCTCAGAGATTGTATCACATTTATCTGCCATTGTAGAGGACTTCACCTTCCTCATCCAGTGAAAGCCCACTCAACCAAAGCTGTGGCAACTTCTGCAGGTTTTCATGACAGAGCTTCTTTAGATGACATTTGTGCAGTAGCCACGTGGTCTTCTCCTCATATCTTTATCACTAATTACAAATTAGATCAGGTCTCTAGGGGACGAGCATCATGCAGTTCTGTTGTGCTTAAGAATATTCTTCCATAAGACCTCCCAAGATTCATGTAGCTTGGGACTGTGTCCCACAGTCATGGATTATGTGAAGATTGGCAACATCAGATAAAGAAGTTTTGTCTTACCATAACCTTCCATCTGTGTTGTCGATCTTCACTAATCCTTGACATCCCCTCCCTCTTTTCCCCAGCCTGAAACTCTTAGTGGATCAAATTCTCCCAGGACTGGCTTCACAATAGGAACACATATCAGGTCTCTTCTTTTATGTACTATTTGTCTCCCACTAATTTAGGCAAACTTGATCTGAGGTAATTTAGAGAGGAGCATTATGGGTAGAGCCTGGCTCGAGAGTTTGGAAGGCGTGAGCTGAAGTAAACAGCCGAGTTGGTTCCGAAGCTCGGAACTGAGCCTACAGTCAAGGATTAGTGAAGATTGATAACACAGAGATGGAACATTATGGTAAGACACAACTTCTTTTTTTTCTTACTTAGTAGACGTAACAGAAACTGAATACTTCTACTGCTTGAGTAACTGAATGTGCTCATTTCATTTTTTTTTTAAATTTGTATGTAGTTTTCACTTATTGATGCCTTTATTAACTTGTGTGTGTATTATTTAATTTATATATTGCTTTTTTTTTAACTTCCTTATATATTTCCTTATATTTTGCTCTTTGAACCTTGGTTATGGCTGAAAAGGGTCAACAGACAAGCTCATTTATCTGGTAAACAAGTGATAATAAATAAGTAAGTAGTTAAAGGAAAGGTGAAGTATAAACCGCAGAAGTAGAGGAGACAGTTGAGCATGCATGAAGTGTGGGAGAGCTCAAATGTTAAAAAAAAAAAAAAAAAAGAATATTAGTATGACTGTTTTAAGGAAATGGATTTGAGGATAATATGTGGGATGGGTTTGTGTTAGATTGTCAAATGGCCACAGTATGGAATGTAACATCTCATCAACAATGCAGGCCATTGAACCATTCTGAATGAGGTTGCGTTATGGTAGGGATCAGGAAATTTGCCCTTTACCCACTGTAGTGCAATCTCAGAGTTGGTATATATAATCAGTGTGTGGGGAGGGTCGTGGGGAGGGTTGTCAGCCTGCATTGAGGACGAGATAACTGTCAACAATGTGGCTGTTTAACGATTTAACATAGACTCATGTGGGACATATGGAAATGTAAGATTGTTATAGAAAAAGTAGATAGACTTTTTAGTGCATTATGGATTTTATGGAAATGTAGATGTGAGGAGTTACTAATACAAC
>NC_056740.1:27650582-27778082 GCF_019279795.1 Protopterus annectens | reverse complement strand
ATGTATAATATATCTAGGTTTACCTTGAAAATGTTGACAGGCATTCCTTCATATAGCCACAACACCGAATCTACATGTCGAAATTAGTTACCTTCTACACCAGTTGTCGACACTGGTAATGTCAGCAAGTTGCGCTTTGACATTTTCGACAGAGCCAGATTAACTTGAATATCTGGTGATGTTCAACTAATCTTTTGCAGGAGGGCAAGCCCCCTTGCACCTCCCACACCCCCTGTGTATTATATATACAAACTCAGAGATCGCACTATAGTGAGGAAAAGGGTATATTTCCATATCACACTGTAGTGCGATCTACAATCAAAACATCAACCTCAGATGTGTGAATGCACACTGGCATTTGCTAAAGTGGATTTGACCAATACATTTGGTGTTCCGGGAACCTGGATGGCCCATTCGACTATCCAGTTTTGAAGGGATGCCTTCCAAAATTTTCATGGTAAACCATATGCATATATATATATATATATATATATATATATATATGTATAGCTATAGGTATATAGATATGTATACACATTTTATATATATATATGTGTATATAGATATATATATATATATGTGTGTGTGTGTGTGTATATATATATATATATATATATATATATATATATATATGTATATAGATATATATATGGGTCTCCTTCATTAACCGAAAGGCCACTTACCCGAATTACATTTGGACGAGACAACTTAATCGAAAGCTGAAATGTCTGAAACCACAGAGTACCGAAGTTCTTTAAATGAACCACTTGGCCACCAGGGTGAACTTTGCCCTTTTCCCCCCACGTAGTGTGATCTCGGAGTTGGTATATTTATTTAAGGTGGGTGTGGGGGTCAAAGCACCCCACTTTGGTGGGTTTCCTTTTTGTGCGTTTTATTATTTTACCTTGGTGGCCAAGTAGTTTGTTTCTCAGCGAAAGACGTTGGGTGCTTTGTGGTTTTGGAATTTTCAGCTTTCATTAAAGTGGTTTCGTCCAAATGGAATTTGGGTAAGTGATATTTTGGTTAATCAACATAGACCCAAATATATGTATATAATCTATCTCTCTCTCAATATATATATATATATATATATATATATATATATATATATATATATATATATATATATATATACATATATATATATATATATATATATATATATATATATATATATATATATATATATATATATATATATATATATACATATATATATATATATATGTGGGTCTATGTTGATTAACCAAAAGATCACTTACCCAAATTCCATTTGGACGAAACCACTTTAATGAAAGCTGAAAATTCCAAAACCACAAAGCACCGAACATCTTTCACTGAGAAACAAACTACACTGCACTGTAAACCACAAAATAGAAATGAATGGTCAGAAAGAGTGCTGAAACCAAGGGATGACTCACAAGGACACAGCCTGAGCTGTCCTGAGGGTTGACTGGAAGTTTTGTTGTGTTATATGGTTTATATGTCTCAGCAAAGATAAACAATGAGTTGTCCTCCAGTCCTTGCCACAAACTACTCGCAGGGGGGAGAAAAGACTTGTTTTTTGAGAGAGCTATAGCTGTACCACTTCCACAGAACTTAGAAATTTGGAGAATTGTTTTTAATTACTTAATTTTCAACCATTTACAATCCTTCATAATTCTGTTGAGTAACAGAATAATTTTGAGTAATTTTTTTATGTAAGATGTAAATCAGTGCCAAATATGTT
This sequence comes from Protopterus annectens, assembly GCF_019279795.1. Classification (NCBI taxonomy): domain Eukaryota; kingdom Metazoa; phylum Chordata; order Ceratodontiformes; family Protopteridae; genus Protopterus; species Protopterus annectens. The sequence goes on along the minus strand of NC_056740.1, from coordinate 27,776,353 downwards.
CCTAGCACTTTATTAACTTAAAATTTGAATAAGGTACCTTTTGCTAGCAAATCACTGTATTAGCTCATGTCATGCTCTCTGAGAACGTACAGCCTTTATCATAGTAAAATTTATAGTGAACAAACAGCTTAGAAAAAAGAAGAGGAGAATAAAAGAGTAGAGCAAGATGCACCCTGACTATATCGTGTAAGATATCAGAGGATGCTGTTGGACCAGTGGCAACTGCACAATATGCTAGCGGTCTTGAGTTTGAGTCCGAAAGGATAGCTAATGTTATCCTTTCACTTCTGTAATTCTAACTGTGGCTAATCAGAGTTCTTTCTGTGTGTTTGTAATTTCACCTTGATCACCATGCTAGGGTTTTCCTAGCTGAAAGGATGTGGCTTTTACGGTAAAACTCGGCACTTACCTGCCCAGAGGCTCTTGTTTGTCCAGTGGCAGTATCAGTGGGCCAAGCAGATGTCATGCAGGCCTTTAGCAGTGGATGCTGAACAGGTATTTTTCCAAGATGTGATCAGGATGTGGGGTGTGATGGAGAGAGACCTTTTTGCTTCACCTGTAAATAGGCAACTAATGAAGTTCTGCTACAGAATAACAACTCTGGAAGCATAGAAAATAGATGCGTTCTACCTGAAATGGGCAGATTTGTTTCTCTATGCTTTCTCTCCAGTAGCTTTGATCTTTACAGTGCTGATAAAGATCAAGGAGGAAAGACCAGAAATTCTAGTAGTGGCTTCCTTTTGGCCAAGGCAGCATTGGCTATCTCTTCTACACAGCCTAGCAAGGGAAAGATAGAAATGTTGCTTCAGCATATGGATCTTATTGCACAGCACATAGTGCCCATTCTGCATCCCAACCCAAAAACTTTAAGGCTTACATCTAGGATGATTTAACTTTGATCCTAGCCTTGCACATGTATTCTGAGGACATGAATCGGTTGAAAATTCCCCCTCCTGCAGTCATCATGTAGCTGTGTATTTTTAAAGTAAAACCAAACAATCTGTGTTAGCTGTACTGATGAAATAAAAAAAAAACATGGCATATCTACAGCTAGTGATGTTTGAATGTATTGGCTTGAATTTACCCATAAAGACTTAAAAAGTAAAAAGTCATGTACATTCAGAAGACAAGTAGCTGAAACACCGATATGTCCTTAATAGGTCATTTGAATATATCCCATGGATGTCCACTACCCTGTACAATACCTTAAACCTCTTGAAGGCTCTTGCTTGTCTGGGTCTTTCTTGCATTATTTACTGCATAGCTTGTGTCTGTGTGATCTTTTTACCCTTTGGATTGGAAATTGCTTCAGACAAAGCTTTGCTTGTATTACAGCAGGACTTTGAAAATTTCAGATTCACTCTTGGGCTAACTGTGGCTTTAGGATATACATGAATAAAACACAGTCCATGACATATTTCTTGGACTTGTATATTACTCATAAATGTGGCTGAGACATATTTCCCACTGAATGACCTTGGTGGTATCTTTCTAGGTATCACATTGGGCCCATAATTAAAATTCAAGGAACATATTCAAGTTCAAATTTATTCTAGTGCTTTGACCAAAGCACTTTACATGAATCTCTTTGTTCAGCAAAAATAACCAAAAAAGTACTTTACGAGAATACCTACCAGAGGTGAAAACATATTAGACCTGGTCATCACCAACATGGGCAACAGGTGTTCCACACCGAAGGTCAGCCCGCCACTGGTTAGATCAGACCAATAAACTAAGCACTCTGGATGTCCACACCCCCCCACCACCCCCAACTAAGGAAACCACAGTAAAAAACTTTTCTAAAGCAAACTTCACCTTACTTAAGACAGAGGTGGTAAGTTTCACAGCCCCCACACTAAAGGATAACGCTGCCCAAGATGCAGAAACCTTTACAAATGCACTCATTGAGCACCTATAAGGATGCATGGATCGTGCCATCCCTAGCAAAACCAAGACTCACTCCTCTAAGAGAAGGAAACCAGTTTGGTGGACCCTGCAATAAACAGGCTATACAATAGAAGGAGAAAACTAATTCAGAAAAAAGCAAATACCAAGAAGGAAAAACATCCCTGATCAGTATCAGTAAGAAACTAAGGTCCCTCATGAAATCATCCAAGGCTAACTTCAAAAGAAAAATTGCCAATGATTCAAAATATAACCACAAAGCCTTCTTTAGCTATGTCAAGAATCTAAGTGGCAACTCGCAGATATGCACTGAACTAGTGCAAAATAGCACAAAATATACTGAACCTACTGATATTGCCAACATCCTGGCAGATAGATTCAGTGCAAACCTCACCCCCCCTCTCACCTCCAAAAGGGCCCACAACAATAACGGAAAAGTGTAGTGTCCCAAAAATCACAAACGCACAGGTGAAAACAGCCCTTTCAAAAGCTAAAAACACAGCATCAGTGGGACCAGATGGTTTCCCAGGCTGCGTCTTGCACAAACTACAGAGCGAACTAACCCCCCACCTAAACATGCTGTTCAACCTCAGCCTCCCCACAGGCTATGTGCCCATAGAATGATGCACAGCAACGGTTATTACTCTCCACAAAGGAGGGGCCACAACTGACACTGGTAACTATCGCCCCATAAGCCTGACCAGCCTGGTCTGCAAGGCTTTGGGGCGCGTCATCATGGAACACATTAACAAAGACATTGGGAACCTCCAAACACTTGACCCGACCCAGTTCGGCTTTAAGGGCAGATCATGCCTACTAAACCTGGTTGACTTCTTCAAGACAGTCACCAAGGCCATAGACGAGGGAAAGGTGGTTCACATAGCCTACCTTGACCTCGCCAAGGCTTTCAACACCATTCCCCACTCGGGTATTACAGAAAAACTCACCAGCCTGAACAGAAACCCCTATGTCATGAGATGGGTTGCCAACTGACTTACAGACCAAACTCACACGGTAAGAATAGGGGGCTCCAGGTCCGACTCTAAACCAGTCACAAGTGGTGTCCCGCAAGGCTCGGTCCTGGGACCCCTACTGTACAGCATATACTTCTCAGAAGTACAGGCAAACACAGGAGGAATATGGCTAACCAAGTTCGCCTATGACTGCAAACTGGGAGCCATAATTGACTCTCTGGCTGACACGAACATCCTCCAAAAGGGCCTTACTGAGACGGACACCTGGTGTCAAAGTCATGGCCTCAAGCTAAATGCCAAAAAATGCATAGTCATCCTGTTTGGGAAAAACAAAACACCCACGAATTACCACATAGGTGGCAGCCTCCTTAATACAGAAGAGGTAATAAGAGATCTGGGGACCCAGGTAGATAGTAATAATTCCTTTGACAATCATATTGCCAAAGAAGTTAGGAAATCCTTCTATGTGGCCCATCTAATTACTAAAGGCTTTGCATCTAGAAATAAAGAGGTTATAGTGCCCCTCTACTTGTCACTCATCAGACCCATCATAGAGTACAATGCCCCGTTTGGGATGTTCTTCACAAGACACTTCCAACAGCTGGAAAGACCACAAAAGTACCTCACCAAGAGGATTACTGGTCTCAAACATATGTCCTATGCAGCCCGACTGAAAAAACTCCAGCTGTACTCAGTGGCATATCGCTTATTCAGAGGTGATCTCTGCCTGACTTACAAAGCCATGTCCATCTCAGAATTGATGGACATGCTCCACCTAAAGAAATCCAAGTCACTGCGAGCCACGCGCTCTAGTGAGCTAAACCTTGCCACAACAATAAATAGAATATGCTGGAGGGATAGATTCCTGTCACAGAGACTCCCCATGCTTTGGAACAAAATTCCAAATTACATCAGGCAGAGCCCCTCACTAACACTCTTCAAGAGAAACCTTGACGAGTGGACGAGTAACAGAAAATACACCCCTGGGATCACTTCATTGGCTCTGCTTGACAGAGGGTCAGTTAATTAATCAATGGGGCGGCGAAAGCCGACACACTCTGGCTAGGCTTATATATGCCCTCGGGCAGATAGCCTAGTACCTACCTATGAACAAGAAAAACAGTAAATTGAGCAATACAAGAAAAGCTATAAATTAAACAATGCATATTAAAAGGAAAACCATGACGTGTAACATCAAAAGCAAAGTTAGTCTGCAGGGGAAAATATTTAGGAATACACCAGAACAGAAACTATTAAAAATTAAGTTGCTATAAAAATTAGCAAAAATAAAGCAGCCTGTGATAATTGTCCAATAATATGGCCTTCACAACATTATTCAGTGGCAAATAAGACCATGTGAAATGAAAATTCAAATAATGAAATAACTGAAATTCCAAATAGATGTCCAAATTCAAATCTAAATTCAAACTAAAGTCAAAGTAGACTTAAAGTCCCAGGCCAGCAGGTGATGAAAACAACAGTAATGCTGAATCAAGCAGCCTCTTAGTTCTAGTTAGAGCCAGAGATAAAAAGTGAGTGCCACACCCTCCACTCTCTACCTCCATTCAAGACCAAATCAAATGCATTCAGTGTCACGTAGTAAAGAGTAACCAACATCCTGATAACCATTCAACTCCTAATCTCAGAAATTAGCAACCTTAAAACTCCTTTCAGCATAAGGCAATGGACAGAAACAGACAGGGTGATAGATGGAAACTCAAATAGTTTAGCTGCAGAATTTATTAAAGTCCAATTAAAAAAATTAGCAGAGTTGGACACTGGCAGCTGTCTGCTGCCAACTAGGTGAGCACTGCCGTGTCACCAGAAACACAGCTTTATGTCTACAGTAATGAGCTAAATACTGATATTAAGTGTTACCATTTACCAATGGTTAGCTGTGTTGCACTAATCTTTTTTCAGACGTCTCAGGCATGATGTGAGACTATTACTAGGTCATTCATTGTTTTCTGCTATAGATGACAGATTTTTGAAAAACATTGACTCGTATGTATCCTTCTGTTTTACAGCATATGCTTAACGCTTCTTATTTTACACATTGTGAATTGTATATACGTTTGCTGCTGACTCAGTTTATGTGACAGGATTAAGTAGTTATTGGGATTATTCATATATAATGTATATCTTACAAAAGGTAATGATATTTATGATGCATTTCAGCAAAATATTAAAATGATCACTTGATAGCATTCCATTTTTATTTAGAAAGGTCTCAGTTGTTTGAAATTAAACATACCACGTTTTAGAGAATGTTAAATAATGGTCTGCCTTAAAGTTAAACATTTTAAGAATTTTTGTTTAGTCACTGCAGATGTTGGTCTCTGTCTTTCTGTGACTTTTACTTCATATTTATAGGTCTGTGCTGCTTACTTGAAAAATGTTTTCCTGTAATTGCCACCTGTAAATAAATTTTAATTTGAAGTGATTACACTGCTTTAATGGCTGGTCCAGTTAAATCAATAGGGCTGTTTCAGCTTACTGTTGAATACATTTGTGTTTATTGTGCTTCCTGTTTTTGAGGAAAGGAGTTCCAAATACTGATATTATATTTGTTGAACAGCTCATGCCCAAAGCTTTTAAGGTTCCTAATTGCATGATTTTGTGTTAATTGGGAGCAAAGGAAGTCTGATGTTCCTAAGTAGGACATGCCACTGAAAAGCATTTAATGCGTGTCTGCTGCTTTTGTGTAATACATTGTTGAAGAAAACAAAGCTTAGTACCTGTAGCTTCCACTGGATATCAGACCAACCCACTCTCTATAGCTTGAGACATTGGTAAGATCTTGTTGGAGTTAATGTTTCACATTTTACCACCTTATGTTAGGTTTCCTGCAGTTTGGAAGTTAACATTACAAAGAAGATTGCATTCAGTGGAAAAAAAAACTGGCTAGCTTGAATCTAGCAGCAAGGTTTAAATAATAGTTAACCTTTTAAGGGCATCCAGGTGTTTGGTTCCATTGTTTTGCAGTGTGGTATATGTGACCATCCAACTTGCATATCATCAAGCTAGACCACTCCCAAGTACTTTGTGGATTTCACTTTCTCAATCACTTCCCCATAGCTGAGCATTGTGTCCATAAAGTTATCTAGTTCATTTGCGCTTTTGCTAATGAAAAACATACTATTCGTTTTGTGGATGTTTAGAAATAGACTAGAGTCCTGTAGATTTTCTTCAGTCAACTGAAACTGACATGAAATGTTTTCTAACCTGTGGAAGGGGAGCTTACAGAGTGATGTAGAATCGACCACAAATGGTTAAAAGATACAGATTTCCACAGTCTGAATGTATTCAGTTTACATAAATGGTAAACAGAAGTGGATGAGATTCAAATCATTCAGGCATTGCTGCATTTGTTTAGTGCTTTCTGGTGAGAGAATTTGTTGTTTTGTGCTATTTTTTCCCTTCAGTTGACTAGTAAGCCTAGTAAAGCCTATTGTGTGCTGCCTGACCTGGTCATTGTCCAATTATGAAGGCTTTTTGGTTAGGCCGGTGTGGCTTTTTATATCAAAGGCTTTGGACTAGTCCCAAAATAAAACTTCATTAGCCTGCCAGTCATTCAGCCTTTCCCTTTCTCAGCAGGGTACACAAGACCAGTGTCTGTACTTTGTGCCACAGTGTTAAGGTCCTGATAGAAATCTGTTGAACTGCTGATGATTTACCCTTTGCTTATGTACAGCCTTTTGCATTCTCAGCAGTCAGGCCCAGCATAGTATTGAGCCGGTAGTTTGTGGTGTCATTGGATGACTGACCTTTGCAAAATGGAAGGGGAAGCACTTCCTTATGTGTAATTGAAACCACCCACTCCCTAATACTCCTCTTCCTTAGAAAATTCTTGGGTATTTCGAGTAAGTATGTTTAGTCTAATTCTTAGGAGTTTAAGTGGAGTGCTATATAGGCCCGGGTATGTATATTTTTTTAGCTTAAGGAGTTAATGTCATCTCTAGAGGGCTAATTAGCTCCTTTTAGCCAGGTTTTTTCAAGTTCATTTGTATGTGCTTGAATCTAAGCATGGATACAAATACAAATAAAAACTGTAATAAAAATTGGTCAAGTAGAATATTAAATATATAGTTTGTAACCACAGTAACAAAAATTGCAGAATTTATTAATTTTGTATGAATGAATGTTCATAGGTTCACAATTAACTACTAGGCTAACTGCCACTGTGGGCCATTTTAAACCTAGTTAATTTCCCTCCTAGAGGTGAAGCTCAAACCCTCTCCCTTGTATCTACCAGGCAAACACCTCAACCATTATACCAACCCCCTTCATCACATCTTTTTGAATTATTAATGGCTGCCCAAAAGTTGGTTTTGTACTTTTCAGCAGTAAAACTGTGTGTATTCCCAAGAATAACCCACAAGGAGGGATGTTCATCTGGTTTTAAAAGCAAGTTCACTCTTCTGACGTGCATCGGGTGAAACTTGACATTTTCTTCAAAAATGTAATTTTATTTGCCCTCTTTATTAACTGCTTTTAGTTGTTTCTCTACTTTCTGTAGGAGCATTAAGTAACTGTTAATCTTGAACTATTGAACTCTTGTTTTGTCTTTTGCAGTCATAGCAGCCTTCAGCACAGTTAGTGTCATTCACAAGCCATTGTCTGATCATAGGATTTTATTAAGTTTAAAGTGGCAATTCCAAAACAATACCTTCATTTGAAGGAATCCCTTTTAGAATACAGCATTTGATGCCCTGTATTTTATTTATTGCCTTTGTTTACTGGTAAAGTGCGACTGGACACAATTCCCATTTTCAGCAGAGGTCCAGGGAGAAATGCTGCATTTTGCAGAATGAGTAGAAGGCAATTGTGCAATTTTTACATAACAAATGTACATACATACGTGGACTAGTAGTGATATGACAATTAAAAAAAAAAATATATATATACTCTTCTTCTTTCGGCTGCTCCTGTTAGGGATCGCCACAGCGGATCAACTGTTTCCATTTCTTCCTGTCCTCTGCATCTTGCTCTGTCACAACAACAACCTGCATGTCCTCTCTCACCACCTCCATAAACCTTATCTTAGGCCTTCCTCTTTTCCTGTTACCTGGCAGCTTCATCCTTAGCATCTTTTTCCCAGTATGCTTTGCATCCCTCCACAGCACATGTCCAAACCAACGTAATCTTGCCTCTCTGGCTTTGTCTCCAAACCTTCCAACCTGGGCTGACCCTCAAATATACTTATTCTTAATCCTGTCCATCCTTGTCACACCCAGTGCAAATCTTAACATCTTCAACTCTGCCATGTCAAGCTCTGACTCCTGCCTTTTTGCCAATGCCACTGTCTCCAACCCATATAACATAGCTGGTCTCACTACCCTCTTGGAGACCTTCCCTTTCACTGTTACTGGTACTCGTCTGTCACAAATCACTCCTGACACTCTTCTCCACCCACTCCATCCTGCCCATACTCTGTTCTTCACCTCTCTTCCACACTCATCATTACTCTGAACTGTTGATCCCAAGTACTTAAACTTATCCACCTTCGCCACCTCCACTCCCTGCATCCTCACCATTCCTCTATCCTCCCTCTCATTCACACGCATATATTCTTAGTCCTGCTGATCTTCATTCCTCTTCTCTCTAGAGCATATCTCCACCTCTCCAGGGTCTCCTCCACCTGTTCCCTACTCTCACTACAGATCACAATGTCATCTGCAAACATCATAGTCCACCATGACTCCTGTCTGATCTCGTCTGTCAACCTGTCCATCACCATTGCAAATAAGAAAGGGCTCAGAGTTGATCCTTGATGTAATCCCACCTCCACCTTAAATGTATCCATCACTCCCACCACAGACCTCACCACTGTCACACTGCCCTCGTACATATCCTGTACCACTCTTACATACTTCTCTGACACTCCCGACTTCCTCATACAATACCACAACTCCTCTCTTAGGTTCATAGGTAGGTACTAGGCTATTGGCCCTAGGGCCTATATAAGCCTAGCAAAAGGTACCCTGGCTTTCGCCACCCATGAAAATTATTTTCCTGTGCCACTGTCGAGCAGAGCCACAGAAGTGATCCCTGGGATGAATTTCCTATCTCCCATCCAATCATCAAGATTTTTTTGAACAGTGCTAATGAGGAGCTTTGTTTGATATAGATAGGTAGTTTGTTCCAGAGTATGGGAAGTCTCTGGGACAGGAATCTATCCCTCCAGCATGTTCTGTTTATTGTGGTGACGAGATTTAGGTCCCTAGAGCGTGTAGCTCGTAGGGATTGGGATTTCTTTAAGTGGAGTATGTCTAAAAGCTCTGGGTTTGACATAGCTTTGTGTGTTAGGCAGAGATCGCCTCTGAGTAGGCGATATGCAATGGAGTAAAGCTGCAGTTTTTTGAGACGGTCTGCATAGGGCATCTCTTTGAGGCCGGTAATCCTCTTTGTGAGGTATTTCTGTGGCCTTTCCAGTTGTTGTAGATGTCTTGTGAAGTACATATCAAAAGGGGCATTGTACTCTATAATGGGTCTAATGAGTGATGAGTAGAGGGGAACAATGATCTCTTTTTTTTCCTGGATGAGAAACCTTTTGTGATGAGGTGTGCCACATAGAAGGATTTCCTGACTACTGTGGCGATGTGATTATCAAAGGAGAAACTACTGTCCACCTGTGTCCCAAGGTCTCTTATCACACTTTCGGTGTTAAGTAGACTACCACCTATGTGGTAGTTCATGGGTACTGAGTTTGTACCAAAAGGAATGACAGTGCACTTTTTGGCATTGAGCTTGAGGCCATGGCTTTGACACCAGGCATCTGTCTCAGCAAGGCCCTTTTGTAGGATGTCCACATCTTTTGGAGTTTTGATTATGGCTCCTAGTTTGCAGTCATCTGCGAACTTCGTTAGCCAAAGACCTTCTGTGTTGGCCTGTACTTCAGAGAAGTAGATAACAAACAGGAGAGGACCCAGGCCTGAACCCTGTGGTACTCCACTTGTCACTGGTCTGAAGTTGGATTTGGAGTCTGCTACTTTCACAGTGTGGGTTCTGTCAGTGAGCCAGTTGGCAACCCATCTTATGACATAGGGATTTATACCTAGTTTAGTGAGTTTATCTATAATTCCAGAGTGGGGGATGGTGTCAAAAGCCTTGGCAAGATCTAGATAGGCTGTGTGAACCACCTTACCCTCATCTACGGCTTTGGTGACTGCTTCAAAGAAGTCTATCAGGTTTAGGAGACATGATCTGCCTTTTACAAACCCAAACTGGGTGGAGTCCTGAGTTTGGAGATTACCAATGTCATTGTTTATAAGTTCCATGATGATACGCTCCATAGTCTTGCAGCCTCTCTAGGCACCCTGTCATATGCTTTCTCTAAGACCACAAAGACACAATGCAACTCCTTCTGACTTTCTCTGTACTTCTCCATCAACACTCTCAGAGCAAACATTGCATCTGTAGTGCTCTTTCCTGGCATGAAACCATATTGCTGATCACTAGTCATCACCTCCCTTCTTAACCTAGCTTCCACTACTCTTTCCCATAACATCATGCTGTGACTGATCAGTTTAATCCCTCTGTAGTTACTACAGCTCTGCACATCACCCTTATTCTTAAAAATCGGTACCAAAACGCTTTTTCTCCATTCCTCAGGCATCCTCTCACTTTCCAAGATTTCATTAAACAATCTAGTTAAAAACTCCACTGCCATTTCACCTAAACACCTCCATGCTTCCACAGGTATGTCATCTGGACCAACAGCCTTTCCATTCTTCATCCTCTTCATAGCTATCCTTACTTCCTCCTTGCTTATCCACTGCACTTCATGATTCACTATCCGCACATCATCCAACCTTCTCTCCCTCTCATTCTCTTCATTCATCAGTCCCTCAAAGTGCTCTTTCCATCTGCTCAACACACTCTCCTCGCTTGTGAATACATTTCCCTCATTATCCTTTATCACCCTTACCTGCTGCACATCTTTACTAGCTCGGTCCCTCTGTCTAGCCAATCGGTACAGGTCCTTTTCTCCCTCCTTAGTATCCAACCTTTCATACAACTCTTTATAGGTATTATCCTTAGCCTTCGCCACCTCTCTCTTTGCCATGCACCTCATCTCCTTATATTCTTGTCTACTTTCTTCATCTCTCTGACAATCCCACTTCTTTTTCACCAACCTCTTTCTCTGTATACTCTCCTGTACTTCTTCATTCCACCACCAGGTCTCCTTGTCCTCTTTCCAGATGTCACATCAAGCACCTTTCTAGCCATCTCCCTTACTAGCTCTGCTGTAGTTACCCAGCTATTCAGTAACTCTTCACTGCCACCCAGGGCCTGTCTTAACTCTTCCCTGAACTCCACCTGACAATTACCCTTTTTCAATTTCCTCTGTTTGATCCTTGGTGCTGCCCTCACACCCTTCCTTCTCTTCTTGATCACCAATGTCATCCTACAAACCACCATCCTATGCTGCCTAACTACACTTTCCCCTGCCACCACTTTACAGTCTCCAATCTCCTTCAGACTGGCCCTTTTACATAAGATATAATCCACCTGTGTGCATCTTCCTGCACTCTTGTATGTCACCCTATGCTCCTCCCTCTTGTTAAAATACATATTCACCACAGCCATGTCCATCCTTTTCGCAAAATCCACTACCATCTGACCTTCTGCATTCCTTTGCTTAACACCATACCTACCCATCACTTCCTCATCCCCTCTGTGACCTTCACCAATGCGCCCATTGAAATTTTTCTTTCTTATCCATCGCACACCCAACTTGTGGAGCATATGCACTAACAACATTCATCATTACACCATCAATTTCCAGCTTAATAATCATCACTCTGTCCGACACTCTTTTCACCTCCAAAACACTCTTAGCATACTGTTCCTTCAGGATAATCTCTACGCCATTTCTCCTCCCATCCACACCATGATAAAACAATTTGAACCCGCCTCCGATACACCTAGCCTTGCACCCCTTCCATCTGGTCTCTTGCACACACAATATACCAACCTTACTTCAGTCCATCATATCAGTTAGCTCTCTCCCTATACCAGTCATACTGCCAACATTCAAAGTTCCGACCCTCACTATCACAGTCCTAGCCTTTACCTGCATGCCTTCCCCCTCTTCTCCTCCTTCGGCCAGCAGTAGCCCAATTTCCGCCAGCACCCTGTTGGCCAACAGTACTGGTGGCAGTCGTCGTTAACCCGGGCCTAGACCGATCCAGTATGTATATCTGTACTGTTGTCCGCATGTATGATTTGGCAAAATTTTACGCCGGATGCCCTTCCTAACGGAACCCTCCCCATTTATCCAGGCTTGGGACTGGCACAAAGAAATGCACTGGCTTGTGCATCCCCAGTGGCTGAGTATGTGTGCCTGTTTCGTAGATCGGACTACAGTGCGGGTAAGGGAAAATTCCTGTAGTGCGATCTCGGAGTGAAAATAATATAGTAGGTGGGGTGGGGGGTGCAGGGGGGAGCAAAGCCCCCTGCAGAAACATAGATTTTTTTTTTTTTTTTTTGAGCTACACATACATTGAAGTGCTTTTCGATGTTAAGCGCTTTTGTGTATGTGCGTTCAATGTTTTGTGATGCGGACATATGCTAGTCGAGCATGTGTCCTAGACCCATATATATAATTTTTTTTTTTTATTTTTAGCTGATTTTTTTGGAGTGCAGATTCATAAGACTTCTTGCCCTCAGGAGTTTGTGGTAGGGTGGTATTTCTTTATGGTTCCAAGCTACAAGTATAGGGTATATATATTATTGGAATGAGTAGGTAGTGTTTAGTTCAGCACATTTTCTTTCTCCCTTTTGTCATATCATTCCTGTAATGAGAGAGATTATGGGACATGTGACAGAGGAAGATTTTGTTCGTCAGAAAATATACCGTTTAATCAAGTCCACTCCACATATTGACTGTCCAAGTAAGATGGTGTAATGATTGGCAGCTGATTTTTATGGTGCCGAGTTGCCAGCCGGACACCCAACCTTCAGCGAAGGCACGCCTATTCACGCACGTCTTTCGGAGGCCACTTGGCAGCGGCGAGGACATGCAGACTCCACACAGAAGGCACTCCAGCCGAGAATCTAACAGGAGAACCTCTTGCTGTGAGGCAACAATGCTACCGCTGTGCCACCGCGGCTTTAATATGTTGTCTGATTTAATATTTTGCACAATCTTTGCTGGAGTGTCTTCAGCAACTAATGTGCTAGTTAGGAGGGATGTGGACACTTACAGTTTTTATGTTTGCATTTCTTCCTCTTGATATGATTATTTTTTTATTTTGTTAACCAGTTAAACCTACTACTCCCAAATGCCTCTTCAGTGATGAATTTGACTTGCTCAGAATCGCACAGCAGGCGAAAAGAAAGAATGAGACTAAGGGAAATAAACATAGGACTAGAAGATGAAGCTCATTAGATTTAATCCTCTGCTTTAACCTGCCAGACAGTAGTAGCATATTATAGTAATAGCTTTTCTACACCAAGATGTGGACATTTTTGTGTGTAAATTTTGCACCCATGAAGATCAAGCCTCCATTGATTAGACAATTTGCTGTCAGAGAGCATTCCGGCATCCATGAGAGTGCTTTATACTTTCTCTGACATCCTGACAATGGCAACATTGTTTTTTCCCCCAAATATTATTTATTTTATAACACAGTAACTTAACAGTATAGTAACAAGAAAAAAACTATATACAATGTCCCTAACAACTAAAAAAGCAGTATACATAGGAGAACATTTAATATTTTTCCAGTAGATTAGACAATTTTGTCCAAGCAATTAAATGATGAGTTGTGTTGTTAGTCCTTACTTTTATAGTAGCAATCTCATTCTTACAAATGTATTTCACAAGAGGAATAAACTCAACTTTAAAGGCAGGAGTAGTTTGAGATTTCCAATTTTTAGTACCAATTTTTCTTGCTATAGAGAGGATAGACCATAGTAAAAATGTTTGTTTTTTAGGAATGACTTCAGGAACACTGAAAAGGATAAGGGAGTCAGAAATTATACAATTGTCTTTCCATAAAGCTTTACAAAGGTATTTAAAGTCTAACCAAAATGGGGAAATTATTTTGCAATTAATAACCATATGCATCCAGGTAGCATCAAGGTGTCCACATCTCCAGCATTTAATTTCATATTTATTGTACATTATTGCTAGTCTATGTGGGGTTAAACACATCTATGTAAAAATGTCCATGTGTATACATGCCAGAACTGAGAAGATATTCCTTCACTGAGTAAACAAAGTTTTTTGTATCTCTTTTTTGTGAGAATACTTGTCTATTAACTTCACTTGAATAATTCCAAAAGAGACATCTGTTTTGCTAAAATCATTTCTGAGAATTTTATAAATAACAGATATGTATGAAGTGTTCTTGGGTGAGCTATTAGTAATTGTTGAGATAAAATCCAAGATTTTTAAGTTACTCTTATTGTATGCCTCTAATGAGGGTACAAGCTTAGTGTATGTGTAAAATCCTTACAAGTTTGGATGTCCAGCTAATTGAAATTTTGCACACTACATCTGCTGATCAAATAGTCTGCAGAACATATTTTATTAGCTGAGAGAAATTGATTCCAGTATAATAGGTCACCCTTCTTAAGGTCTAACATTTTCTGAGTATCAAAATATATCGAACATTCATTTGTGTAAGCAGTAGGAAACATAAATTCTTAATTAATTGATTAGGAAGCATAGCTTTATGAACAACAGCAATATTTGGTTTATAAGAGGTGCGAGAACAAGTTTTGACTTTTCACTTTGAATGTATATTTTTAAAATCCATGTAAAGATAGTTTATATGTATTTGAGTATATGATTCAAACAATGTCCTATTACTATTAAGAAGTAAGGTTTCATGTATTGATTGCCAATATGATGTATAAGAATTATTATTCCAAAGCAACACTAGGTTAATAAATGCAGAGTTTAAGTAAAAATCAGTATTTGGAAACCCTATACATCCTTCATCCCTGCTTGTGGTGTGACAGGAAAGAGACATTCTTAGTGTTTTGGGATGCCAAAGAAAGTTGAGTAATGTTATTAATTTTCTGTTTAATTTTGACAGGTGGGGGAATTATTAGAGGTTGGCCAACGAATAAGGTTTTAGATAACAGTATCATTTTTATTAAAGTTAGTCTGTCTTCACATGTGAAGAAGAGTCTTTTCCAACTGTCATTCAGACTAGTAATTGAGTTTATAAGTTGTTGGTAATTAGATATGAGTGATGTTTTATAATTAGATTCAGTAATGATATCTAGATATTTAATATGTGTGCCCTCTCAGTTTGTCTCTTTTTGATCCAAGTTTCATAGTAACATTTTTATTCACTAGAAGTGCCTGAATCTTGTGATTGAATTTTAGACCAGAGATGTTTGCAAATAAGTCTAGATTATGTAATAGGTGATCCATTAAATGTTCAGTGTTATTAGTAGGTCATCAGCAAACAGTTGTATCTTGGGTGATAATTTGTCTGACACTTTATATCCTTTAATGCTGTCATTATTTCTAACATAATTTGCAAGAGGTTTAATAGCCAGGGCAAAGAGTAATGGGGAGAGGGGGCACCCCTGTTTAGTACCTCTTAGTATTTCAAATGGACTAGATAGATGAGATCCAATCTTTACATAGGCTATGGACATTTCGTATATTTTTTTTATTGTCTAACTCTACCCTTCGTGGTGATGTGAGCACTTGTGTAACCACAAGAGCTGCCTATACCCTGCGGTTTGTACATGTATTTCTCCCACATGCTATAACACAAGGCTATTGTCACTGGCATGGCTGGCCGGCCATGCCCAAGTCCTTCCTGTACCATCTGCACCATATCATGATGGGGCTCAACCCTACTGCTAAGATCCTGTCATTAGGCCAGCTTTGTGAAAACTACCATCCCGCTAAGGATGGATGTGCTTACCTGCACCATCAAACATGAGATGTAGAATAGTTTGAACTGTACTTTGTAAGAATAGCAACTCTTTTTGCACCCATGAGAAGCTGTTCTGATTAATGATGGTATAGTAACCTGTTTGCTGGCACTGGGAGTCTTGATTGACTTTTGAAATTGTTAAAATATTTGGACTTTATAGGTCTTGGTGCCAGTTTAATTTTTTTCTGTTTTTGTAATAGTTGCAGGGACATTCATTCATTGTGTTGGTGTGAGATTGGATGCTTGATCCGTTCCACTTGGTGTCGTCCATATATGGCAGAATATTCTTTCATAAAGTTTCGACTGCTTGTGTTCAAGTTCATAGGAATGAAGGCTTTTCCCACTAGTAACTAAAGGAGACCTTTTAGCAAGTCGCTTTGTAGTCTTCTTATAAAAGACAGTTCCCCTTGTTTCCTTTTTTTTTGCCTCTGCTATTTACCTGGTTTTGTTGGAAGTTTCATTTAAAAGGAGCAAGATTTCTTGGTACCTGTAATTTTCTGTTCTACAAACAGTTTTGAGCTTGTCTGACTTTTTTTGTAAGTCTAACTTTTGATGCAGTGTAACTCCCTATGTTCTGAAAATATGTATACTATCCTGCTGCTGATACAAATGTAAGCTGCTTTGTGATCCAGTTTAGGGGTCACTGAGATATGTATTACTCTACAAACCTCTCCTTGTTAGTATAAACCTTTTCTTTCCCACATATGCTTATTTTGAAATGCCTTCTGTCTCTTTCTAATACATATTTGTGATACCTTGAAGGTGCTTATGTGAGTCTGCTTTGTGTACCTTGTTCCACGTGAAAGGTCACTGAAGTAATCAGCATTATTTATATGTTTAAGGTTAGGTTGTAAAAGAAGGCCACTGCTTCTTGACATTAGGAACTCACCCTACATTCTTTTGAATATGGTGGAGTTAAGCATATTGTTTATGTTAGCAAGAATTTAAGTTTGATGTTTCTTTTATGAAAATTATTTTCATTCTAACTAGCTGGAGCCTTGTTTTCCCTATATATATATATATATATATATATATATATATATATATATATATATATATATATATATATATACATACTTATATACTAGCCTTTGTTTTAATTTCAGAATTTGATTTTAGAATTTAGTTTTAATCAGTGCACAGACCTCCTGGCGTGGTTCCTTGATGTTGAATTTACAGAAGTATACTAGCTACACACCATGGTTTAGCAATTTGTCAGTTCTGTATGCATGAGAAGGTGCATTAATTTTTAAACAGTGTATGTCAAAGTACTGTCTTACTGTATTCCTTTCTTGTAATTAAAAATTTACAAGGCTTTTTGCCAGGAATATTTATTGGACATTTAACCAAGGAACTGATGTTTTCTTTAGCCTGCTTTCATAGTGTCATAATAATGGAGATGTACATTGTTATTTTGACTTTTATCTGTACCCTTGGTAAGTGTTGCCTTTTTGGGATGGAGTTGGATCTTTTCAGTGCAGAGCCTAATATGACTGTGTGTGGCACGGCAGGCTTTAGCTTTGATAGTTTGGTTGTCTTGGTGATTATTTTACTGTTTTGTGCATCACTTTCTTGCCTTTTGGCTTATTTAAAATTTTAAGCAAATTTTCCCTTAACTTGATTTTTTCAGCTGCTTTCATGAGTTGCAACTAGATAGGGTACTCTTGTGATGTGGTTCCCTTGAGCCCCCACCCCCAATCTCAAGCAGATTGTACCAGGTCACTTAGTTGTTTGTGTCATGGGTTCATCGGGTCTAACTCTGGTAATTATGGTTTTCCTGTCAGAGACAAATGAGCCTGCAAAGCTACCACTGAGGTGTATCTTGATGTATTGTTGTCCTAGCCTTTACATGCTGGTGTCACGTAGGAGGTTGCTTAAGCTTTGAGGTATGGTTATTGGGAGTGGCTCTGCCCTAGTCCAAATGATGGGCTCTCCTCCAGACCTGTCCACTTACTCAGCCTGACTGCTGCCACTGCTACAGTCTCCAGCAAAGCTGGATATGTTGAATAGTCCCACCCTGCATGTCATCCCTCATCACTTTTTTGCTGAGCTTTGCTCATTTCAGAGTGCATTGCTTTATGATTACTTGTAGTGTGCAGTCCGTTGCATGACTATTTGGTTACTGCTGCGTCTTTCTACAGGCATTTTAAAGTCCCTCTGGTAGATTTTACTGGAGATCGCTGGTTGTATAGATAGATTTTTGTTGGACAGAAAATATCAGTGTGGTTGAAGAGAGCCATGTAAAGTTAAAGGGGTTTGACTTGGTGGATATTCCATTACTGAGTGCAGCTTTCTTTGCTGCATTTGGTTGTTTTACATTTACTGGCATTCCTTTTATAGTGTAGTGTATTTGTAGCTGTTAAGTTTACTGGATTGCATTCCCCCTACAAGGTTGTTCTGTTTCAAAGTACTTTGGATTTGTTTTTTCGCTTTTGTGTTTGCTTCTGACCACTTATCCTGGAAGGCATGCTACATGTTATGAGTGCAGGAACAGGCCTTGCGTGATGATTTTTCAAATTCTGTGTTTAGAGATGAATGCAATCATCTAAGTAGCCTGTATTGTCTATAGTATCTTGGTCCCAGCAAAAGCTTTTTTACATGGTTTATGTATTTAACCATCAGTAACATGTTTATCAGTTAGCAAGGAGCTTTATAGGAATTTATTTTAGTGCCGGCTTATGCAAGGGCCATGAAAGTACACGTCTACCATAATTTAAGCTCTGCTTATGGTCATTGTGAATTTGACTTGGCTGTCTGTACCCAGCTGGACTTGACTATTATTTTATTACAGGGTTTTTACACATTGTTTTTAACAAGCGGTGTTCTTTAATCATATGCTTTTACACAAGATCTGCTTGTGGTTATCATTTTATATGTATGAATCCGTAGATATCAGGTTTTGCATCCTTTTTAGCTCTTGATCCTGCATGTACTTTGTGGGCCTAGTTGTATGTGAATGGGGTACATCTATAATAGGTGCCTCCGGTGCTTGCTCCACTTTTTTGCATCTTCTTTGATTTCAGTATATATGTATAAATCCTGCCTGTGGCTAGAGCTCAGTCAGAGGGATGGCATTAGGAGGAGTAAGGGATACACATTGCAAGATTTCTCATTGTGAGCAGGGTACTCTTAATATTGGCTAGAGTTTTTTTGTCACCTTCTTGGGGTAAAAATACATACTGAGGAAAGAACATGTTGCATGTATGCCATACCAATTTAGCCTGAGTTATAGTGTAAGCCTATAGCTGGGACCTGCAAGACCAGTGGTTTCTTACACAGTGCTGTGTTCTAATGCAAGGTCTGTCTACAACACTAGCAGCAGTATTGCTGACTTGATGTGTGATGCACTGACCTTGCATTTTTGGCCATGATTTGGTTAGATTCTATCTTTTGAGCCTTTGGCTGGATTGATTATTTAATACTCTGGATTGTAACAACAACAGTGGAGTGTTTGTTTTAAATCAGGACTGAGCTTAGCCCAGGTTCAGTGTACAACTGCCAAAACATTTGTGTGTGTCATGTGATAGAAATTAGTTTTAGGTTCCTATCTGTTTACATTCCAACTGGTAGCTTGAAGGCAGCCTTGCACGAATTTACAGATTTCTTTATAGGCTCATTGTTAGCCCATCTCAACTCATTAGTGTTGAATTTCAAAATTTGGGTCGATGATATCTCTGTCGCCTTGTTGAAAGAATTTGCAGGTATTATGAAACTGTTTCTAACCTTTTATGTTATCATCTCTGAGACCATAAGCATGGCCAATTATTGAGCTTGGTATTCAATCGTGGGTTGTCACCTTGGACCTGATGGTAGAACTGGTCTCTTGGGCTGATCACAGTTTTGTTAAGCTGAGCTGATTTAAGTACAGAAAGTCATCTTTACCATTTTTTTCTTGCCCGTAAACAGTTCCTCCTGGAATACAATGCAGACAATCTGGAGCTACTAGACGATGATGTAATAGCTGAATGATAGTGAATATCATCTGTTTTGTCCGTGTGGCTGTTCACTTTACTTCCATAGCTGTAAAGAAGCCGTGATATGGTTCTGATCTCCACTTGTTGCACAGAGTGGGTGAGCAGTAAAGCACCAGTGGAGATATACTTGCCTTTTGGAGGACAAGCTGGTACTTGATCTGAATTATTACAGGTTCCAGTAAGACATCTCCCATAAGAAGGCATGATATCTAGCCAGAGATATCTGCTTTATGAAGAACTAGCCTGCTGTGCTTTTTGGTGAAGCTGATAGGCTGTGCAGTGCAGCCCAGCCTACCTGATCATTTGGAAACATTTCAACTTTCATGGTTGGGAACTTGGTACTTGCTTTTTCGCAAACAAGGTGATCTCTGTTAGAATGTACTTCTAGGAGTGCACAATGGCTTGCATTTGCCAATGGCCGGGATTTGCCAGAATAAGCTTGTAATAAATTCGATGACCTTAATTTCTTGGAGGTTTTGCAAATGCTTCCAAATGTACATCTCATTACTTGTGAGACTGTTGCCCAACTAGGCTGCTTATGTCTTAATTGAAAGTTATGTATAGTTTCATCTTCAGAATTGCCCAGTCCTCTACAAGCCAGGTATATTTCCATCTGTTTTAACTCATTACATGCGAGTGACGCATCCAGATGCATCTGCAGCTAACTCTTAACTGGCGCCTCTAGGTGTCAAATATTGCTTGTTCATATTTGCATCAATAATTCCAAAACCATGCTATGTGCAAGGTTTTAAAACATTTCATCTTAAAGCTTACGCAGTGACAAACAACTGCATTAATATCTGACGTATGTCAAGTGCAGGTAGAGATATTAACTGTTGTTTTTATGATATTAATTTATATAGATATAATTTTCACATTTTTCTAATTATCTCAAGTAACACAGAAAGAACTCCTTAGCCTCATATGAAAGCTCTCACCCAGATGAATAAAATGGTGCTAGCAGTATGGTTGTAACTTGAGTGGTTGCTGAGATACTCTTAAGTTGTTTACAAATACTACAAACATAATAGTTAGTGACTTATAAAATTTGGTTTAAGACCTAGAACCAAAAGAATACTACCACTATAAAAATAGATTGTGCCGAAGGGTTTGCCATTTATGCTTTCATAAATCCTATGGTTCCAGAGATGTGAACACTTGTTTGAAATGTGCAGACATAATTTGAGTCTGTCAAAAGGCTTAGACTCCACCCATTGGAAGTTTCAGTGCAAACTTCCTGAGCTCCATTGGAGTGAATGAGTTAAAGTAGTTCTTGGACATGCCTCTCCACAAGAGTTCCCTTAGGATCTAGGCATTCTAATGATTTACTGCCCTCTCTTTAATTTTCCTTTTAATGGGAAGATTATTGAGGAAGTGATGTAGAAGTAGCTTGGCATAGTTTTTGATTCTGTTGGACTCTTATCAGTTTCAGTCTGCGTTCTGAGCTGGCTACAGCACTGAGGCAGTTCTCCCTCAAGTGGTTAATGTTTTTTTTTTTTTAGTGCCAGGATCAAAAGTAGTAATCGGTACTCATCCTCCTTGCTCTTTTTTATGTGACTCAATTCATTTGATCTTTCTGGAGAATTTAGAGATCTATTGATGTTGTTCGTGTTTCACTGTTGCAGTCATCACACTTGGGTTATCTGCCTGCAGGTAGCCCTCAGTCGGCCCAAATACCAGAGTCCTGGGATTTCTGCGTTGGATGCTGTCACCTCTTCCATGATGTCAGGGGTATAAAACATGCAGTCAACGCCATTACATCAGCTTTTCTTGCCGAGCAGTCGGCCACTACCTGAAATTTTCGTTATTCAAGTTTCAGACCTGAAGTCTTCTAAAGCTAAGTACCCTGTTGGGGATCCTTTTTTCTTGCTCTAACTGATGTCAGAAAAAGTTGTTAATTATCTTGCCTGTGGAAAGCAAATACCTCACAGAGATTTTCATTCTTACTGCATCACCTGTTTAGGCCCAGACCACGACGTTCCTCGCGGTCGGTTTTGTGCCCAGTTCAATGCCCAAACGATTCTTCATTGGGCTATCTTTGTTGTTAAATTCTTTTGCTCTCATTCTCCATATTCCGAAATGGCTACGATAAGCCATCCGACTACCGTTCTTCCAAAAAAAATGTAAGGATAAAGACAGAGACAGACCGCATAGGTCCAAAAGTGCCGACAATGCTTCCGTTAAGCTAGTCGCCAGTCTGCCGGTACTCAGTGAGGCGCTTTCGCTGCCCCTGATACCCGCTTCTACAGATTTGCAGGCCTCTACTGAGACCCATTCGGAGTCTGGTATGCCGCGAGATGCTTCTTCGACTATGGAACCTGCGGATGTCTCTACCTTGGCTGGGACCGGAGCTGCTGTGCAGGCCCTGGCTTCTGAGGGTGTATTCAGACCTTCTGATGTTCGTATCAAACTGACTACTTTGTTTCTGAATAAAACTACTGAATTTCTCAGGCCCAGAGTTTGCACTATGACTAGGAAACTGATGACCAAAGCACATTCTCAAGCTCCCATGCCACAGAAACAAATGCTTAGAATGGCTGAAGACCTTACTACTTTAATTAGGGGAAGCCAGCATTCCCCCTCTAAAAGACAAAGAACTGATTTTCCTTCTGATTCTACAGATCATGAGTCCGATGACTCTGACCACTCAGATTACCAGGACATACCCTTATCTACCTATAAGGATTCAGATGCAGAGGATTCCATTCCCTCTGCCTCCCCCCAGAGGACTTTTCTTTCGGTGAAACCCTGCATACCATCAGAGAGCATTTCCGCTGGGAGTGCCAGGACTACCTACAGTCCAAAAAGAGACTTAGAGAATTTTTAAACTTGCCTCAGCACAGGCCTTTAGCTATCCCAAATTGTAAATGATGTCTTCCCCTGATACATTGCCACCAGCTCCTAGAAAGCCTGACAGGTACTACAGAGTACCTGACTCTCACAAATTTCTATTTAAAAATCCCACTGCGGATCCAGAGACCATTTTCCAGGGACCTAAAGGTATTAAGGCTACTACAGCCAAAAACCCTACCCCCTCGGACAGGAATTCTAGGGCTTTAGACAGATGGGGGAAGAAGGTATATACCTCTGCAACTTTTGCCATCAGGGCTTTAAATTGCCAGTTTCACATGTTGAAGTACCAGCAGCATATTATGGAACTAATTAAACAAAAAATGATGTTGATTCCTGATTGTGCAGAACATAAAGATTTACAAGATTTAATGCATTCTGCAAACCAAGTTGGAAAACATACTTTGCAGTGTGGTTCTGATGCCTTAAAAGCATCTTGCAGGGCTGCTGTCACTGGGTCTGTTCTTAGAAGGCATGCTTGGCTGAAGGAACAAATCTTGCCAGACCATGTCAAAGCAAAATTACTAGATGCTCCATTAAACCAAGAACGTTTGTTTGGCATTAAGGCAGAAGAAGTTCTTAAAGTGGAGGAAAAAGCTAAATCTATGCAAACTGTTAAAGATTTCCTACAGGTACAGCCACCTAGATTCAGTAGGCATTGGCCTTAAAAAAACTAGTCCTTTCCAGTCCCTCCCAGACCTTCTCAGTTCAAACCCAAGGGGCAGCAGACCTCCAAGACTACAGTCTCAGGGTATGCACAGATCTAAACAATGGAGTGCTCCCACCTCAAAAACAGAGAGTGGTAAGCCACCCTCCTATGGAAAAAGTTCACAATGACTTGTCCATCCTTCTCAGCCATGCCCAAGTACTTGCACCCCTTAGGAGGAAAACTCGCCCTGCATGCAGAAAACTGTGAGTACATTACCCAGGACAGATGGGTCTTAAACATTGTATCCCAGAGATACAAATTCTACTTCCACTCACTGCCAACCCCAAGCAGATTGCCAGACCTTCCCCCAAACCAGTGGGAAGAGGCCCAAAAGCAAGTGCTTTCTCTTCTCAATATCAGGGCTATTCAGCCTGTTCCAACAGAGCAAAGGGGACAGCGTTTCTACTCCAGACTGTTTCTGGTGCCCAGAAAAGAAAACTCTTGGCGCCCTTTCCTGGATCTGTCAATTTTGAACACCCTCCTGGTGGTACCAAAATTCAAAATGCTTACTCTCCAACAGCTGCTTCCTATGCTAGCCAAGGACTTCTGGCTGATCATCCTAGACTTAAAGGAAGCTTATCTGCACATCCCCATAAGGGAATCTTGCAGGAAATGTCTACGTTTCAGGGCAGGCTCTATGCGCTATCAGTTCTCTACACTTCCCTTTGGCTTATCTACTGTGCCCAGGGTATTCACAAAATGCCTGGCTCCAGCCATTGCTTACTGCAGGCAGAGAAAAATTCAAATTTACCCATACTTGGACAATTGCCTGATTCAAGCGGACAGTCAGGAATTGCTACTTCAGCACCTGACATTTGTAAAGCGTCTCCTAACTTCTCTGGGGTATACCATCAACGAAAAGAAATCACATCTGGTACCCAGCCAAAAAATTGTATTCCTGGGAGCAAGCTTGAACACAACTTCCCAGATGGCATTCCTCACTCCAGAAAAACAGGTTTATTTGACAAACTAATTCAAACTACTGGGCACCCAAACCCAGCTATCTGCAAGAAAAATACTGCAAGCCCTAGGGTTCATGGCCTCATGCATTCTCCTAACTCCATATGCAAGACTGCATATGAGAAAACTTCAATGGTACTTAAAAAGTCTGTGGTGTCAACATTCTCAGGACCTGGAAACAGTGATTCCTATCATTCCTTGCCTAAGGACAGAGTTCCTTTGGTGGGCAAAGGCCTGCTACCACAATGAGGGACTCCCTTTCACTCAATCCCCCACCGCCCAAACCCTGACAACATACGCATCAGACAATGCATGGGGGGCTCACATGGCAGGCAAATGCATTTAAGGCAAATGGAGCCCAAGACAAATGCACCTGCATATCAATCAAAAAAAAAATGTTAGCTGTACAGAATGCACTGACAGCCTTCAAATACCTTATCCTTCTAGGACAACTCTTAATAAAGACAGACAACACCACAGTAATGTGGTGCATAAACAAGCAGGGAGGAGCTCATTCCTACCCACTCTGCAGGTTAACCATAGCTCTATGGAACATAGCCTTGAGCAGTCAAATGCACCTGCAAGCTCAGTTCCTGCCAGGCAAACAAAATTCACGGGCAGATGACTTTAACAGAAGTCTAATGGACTCACACAAGTGTAAACTGGAACCCAACTCATTCAAGCTTCTAATCCACATGTGGGGGACACCAGAGGTGGGCCTCTTTGATTCCCCCCAGAACCATCAATTGAGAAAATGTTGCACCAGAACTCCCCACAGCCAAGCATGGAAAGTGGATGCCCTATCTTTTACATGGGAAAACCTCTAAATCTGTGCTTTTCCCCCTTTGCCCCTCCTCTCGAAAGTACTACTCAAGATCAAACAGGGACAGGTCAAGGACAATCCTGATTGCACCAGACTGGCCACGCCAGCACTGGTACCCACTTTTACGCAGTCTGACAGCGGGGCCACCCTGGCACCTGCATCAGACCCCTTCCCTGCTGTCCCAGCAGGAGGGCCAGATTTTGCACCCTCAGCTGCAAACCCTGAACCTAGCAGCCTGGCTCATTCCATGAATACATTACCAGCAACCCTCAGCAAACAGGTGCTGGATGTCATCCTTGAGGCCAGGAGGCCTAGTACTAGGAAATCCTATTCAGAAAAGTAGGAAAGATACTGTTCTTGCAGCCAGTCTCAGGGAAAGGACACAACCATGCCCACCTTACCGCAATTCCTAGATTATCTAGCAGATCTGCTCCACAAAGGCCTATACTTGATTCATGCCTCTGCCATCTCAGCTCATTACAGTACTGCGCCATCCCTCTTCTCACCCTCTGGTCAAACAGTTCCTGAGAGGAGCTAACAATCTAAGACCCTCGAGGAGAACTCCCACTCCAGCCTGGGACCTTAACATTGTACTAGAGAAGCTCACGCTTCCCCCCTTTGAGCCTGCTGCTACAGCAGAGTTAAAATTCCTCTTTTGGAAAACAGCCTTACTTCTAGCCATCACTTCAGCAAGAAGCATGTTTGAGTTGCAGGCCTGTGGAACCCTTTATTATCTTCCATGCAGACAGGGTTTCCCTCAGGACTAACCCATCATTTATGCCCAAGGTGGTATCCAGTGTGGCTTTAAACCAATCCATCAATTTACCAACCTTTTTCCCTAATCCTGAGGAGAAAGGAATCCTGCGCTCTGTGGACTTGCACAGGCAGCTTAGGTTCTACCTTGACAGGACTAAACCTTTGCTAGTCAGCTTTGCTACAGGGACAGAGGGCAAGGCCATTTCAAAGCAAACCATCTCCAAATGGATAGCACACTGCATCCATTTCTGCTACAAACACCATGGAAAACCTAACCCACAGGGAATCCAAACCCATTCCACTAGAGCTACCTCAACCTCTACAGCATTTATCAGGGGAGTCCCTACCAGGGGCATCCTGGAAGCTGCAACCTGGAGTTCTGTACACACCTTCACCAAGCATTACCACTTGCCTATCTTTTCTAAATCCCGAGCTGGATTTGCTACAGCAGTCTTGCAAGGCCTGCTAGCCAGCCCTAATACTTCTTGACTGCCTCCACACTTCCTCAGCTTTGGGAATCAACCCAAGTGTGATGACTGCAACAGTGAAACACGAAGAACATAGTACAGTTGTGTACACTTACCTTAAATGTAGATGTTCGAGTGTATTCACTGTTGCAGTCCTGGTTACCCTCTCTCCAGCCCCCTGACTTTTGTATACTTTCTACCTAGCTTCTTTTTTGGCCATATCTTATGGCAGTGGTACTTACTTTTTACTGGAGGTGATCTACACCATGTAATTGCTTCCTATTTTGGGGGCTCCTGACATCTGGGGCAAGAAAAACTGATGTAATGGCGTCGGCTGCATGTTTTATACCCCTGACGACCTGACGTCATGGAAGAGGCAACAGCATCCAACACAGAAATCCCAAGACTCTGGTATTCGGGCCGACTAAGGGCTACCTGCAGGCAGATAACCCAAGTGTGATGACTGCAACAGTGAATACACTCAAACATCTACATTTATGGTAAGTGTACACAACTGTACTTTTGGTCTGATTGATTTACATTTGTTCTCTAAGGTATGCACCAAAGGTGGTCTCAGGGTTTAATTCTTCCTTTTCCTATCCTATTAGTTGCAGGTTTTCTTAAGGTTCAATTTCTGGTCCAATTTTTTTTTACTGCTTATATGCTTCCATTCAGCACTTAGATAGTCGGAGAGGTTTACATATTACAGCTGCTCTGATGACACTGACTTGTAAAGAATTTGTGGATTACTTGGGCCCAATTGCAGACTACTTGGAGGACATACATTTTTTTGGATCTCAGTTAATAGACTCAACCTGTATATAATATCATAGCCTTTCATGACACTAGCATGTGGGAGTCACAGTCATGGATTAGTGTGTGTATTCAGTTTATGGAATCTGAGTGATTCTTGGTGATCATCTTTAATTTCAAGATCACATGTCATCTGTTGTCTGGTCTTGCTGTCATCCATTGAGAAATTCATATCTATTAAGCACCATTTTTCCTATCAGAGGACTTAGCACCAGTTCTGCAGGTGTTTGTTGTATCTCATTTGAACTTTTAAAACACTAGTCTTGATGGGTTGCAGGGAGTACAGACCTCTGCTGCAAGATTCCTTGCAAGGGGCTTCTAGTTACAGCTGTATCATCCTTATCTTTTGCTGACTGCATTAGCTCCCTGTTTTAGTATTTCATTCTTTTAAAAGTTCTTGTGATGGCGTTTAAAGCTGCATCTTAGTAGGATCCCAGCTGTGTAAAAGATTTTTGGCACACCTTCAGCCCTCAAAGATTTGCATAGCTACCTGCACACATACCTTTCGACTGCTCAGGATTTTGCAGAATGCTCAGATTTTGCCTTATATTTTTGGTCTTTTCTTCGTAACATTTGTTGTTTTGTGGTAAGTCATTGATGATGGAAATCTCTAAATATCGACAGACATTTGAGTTTTAGACTTCATATCCTTCAGAAAATGCAGGCCAATGCAAAACCTGTTGTTCCAGCAACTTTCTGCATTTAGAAAAGTAATTTTTAAAATCTATCTCCATTTTTGGGCTTTTGTTTTCCCATTATTTTTGACTCTGTCCTTGATTCTTGAACTAAGAGATTAAGAGGTGTGCCTCCAGGCTGCTACTTACCTCTGGATTTAAGCTGAAGTCTCCCGAATATGAATTAAGATAGCCAGCACTCTTAAGGGCTCTCACAGTAATTAGAAACAAAAAATAGAAAAACTTCCATGAGAATCTTAGTTTATTGTAACATTCAAGAAAAAATAATGTATCCAAACACCAAAAGGTGTATAAAGCAACTCTTGAAAAAACTTCAAACTCCTGATGCATAAAATAAACTTTGTAAGGTTAAGCATACCAGACTATAAGCAGAGCCATTACACCGACAGCACAGCATGTTTAATTAAGCCTTTTGTAGCACTGATTTTTAGTTAGTGTTTATGTTGAATCAAAATTTGGTAGTTAACGCAGAGGATTAAGGCATACCTCTCAACTGCTCTGCATTCAGTGGAGAGCTCTGACTTTGGCTGTAGAGCCTTGATTGCTTGCTATAAAATTTGAAAATTTTTATGGCTGATCTATTTGATTTTGGCACCAAAGGGTTAGAAGGCAGTGGATCTACCATTTCAAAAACTACTATGTTACAGATGACAGGAAAGCAAAGAATGGCTCTTGGACATGGCAAAATGTCTACTGCTTGATGCAACTGAAATAGCAGATTTGCACAAAATTTACATAATGGGGGATGGTATAGCGAATTAGGCTTCTATAGAGTTTGATTTGTTTCTCGTACTTTTGATTTCTGGAGCACAACTAAAATTTTATATATATATATATATATATATATATATATATATATATATATATATATATATATATATTATATTATATATATATATATATATATATATATATATATAATATTGCTTCTTTACTAGTTTTTAATAAAATTGCTTTAATATGTGTATGTGTTTCTGCAGCTGTCCACACCTTTCACTGAAATGGAAGGTTCATAACTATAAACTGCTAACTAAAATGCTGTTTATGGGTTCCTGGTACCTGTGTAGTTTAAATGAGTGGTGCTATCTGATATAAGCCTATCCATCTCAGACTTTTACTGTTATGTTGCATCCTTGCATTATTTTTGCTGTTATTTCATTTCTATATGAACATCACTTCTTTTCACATGGTCAAAGACTTTATGCTCCCTTGCTTATTTAGATACCACATGACAAACTGATCAACCTGATTAGGTGAAGCTCAGGCAATAATTGTCCAACACCTTCAGTCCCAAGAACACTGCTCTATCTCCCTGCTGGTTGATACAAACATCCCTGTCCAGAGTAGGCCACAGTCTTTGTACAGTATGAATGTTTAAGTGTGCTAATTAGACCACAATTGAAATGTCTTTTATCAGCAGCTTTGACTTATTTAGCTGTAGAAAGTGAAGCACCATCATCAGTTTTGGGGAAGTGTCCATCACTTCAGGCTTTGCTGAGAAGAGTCTGACATCAACAGAAGTCCCATGAGTGCTTGATAGCTCTGAAACCACTGACACCTCACAGCCCACTGTAGCATGTGCATCCTCAGGAACACAAATGGCACTCTGAAAAGATCATAGGGAACAATTAAATTCCAGTAGATCATACAAATATTGAGTCTGAACTCTTCACATTGACCTTACCTAAGAGACCAAAGTTAATGTTCTTGACCCCTCCCCAAGTGCAGAAATACCTTTCATTGGAGAATGCCCTACTTTGTAGAGGAAGATGTTCCTATGATCTACGATCAGAAAGGACTTGTCATAATTTATGCTGACCCCCATAGGTATGCATCTGTTGGACCCAACCATAGGATTGACTCCTTCGGTGGATTCTCTGACTGATGAGGAGTTACCTTTCTAGGAACACCAGAAAATACTTTCTCCAAAGCTTCAGCCTACACCTTGGTGGCAACTCTGGGTTTTGGAGAGCACCCACATTGCAACACTGTGCATTGTAAGTGATACCCACTGCAATGGCCAGTAAATAGCAGAGACACAGAAGACAAGAAGAGAGAGGTCTAGTCTAACATAGATTCTGGATGAAACATCTACAAGCAATGGTTTATTACATGATATGCAAATTATTGTTGCTTGGTCATTAATATTTACTCTGTGTTTGTGTGTGTATTGTTTGTGTGTATATCTTTTTACTGAAATATATGTATATATCTGTTACACTGTATAGATAAATTTATATTTATCTACATTTCACAGGTGTCATTAGCCTACCTATGTACTGTTGTTGGGTCACTAACAACTTGTTTATACCTTTGGTGTTTTTCTACAGAGCTACTAAAATTCAAATACAAATTCAGATACAAATTAAAAGCTTATGTACTAGTCTACATTAGCTCAAACAAAAGAGATACTGACACACCCTAAAAGTATACTTGCAACACCAAATAACCCCCTTAAACCTGCATTTACCCTTACGTTATCTTATCAGTATAATAAATAAACTGAAACATGGACCCGTTTCCTCTTCAATATAATGTAAAAAAAGTATCTGTTCATTGCATACACAGAAAAGACACTCCCCCGGTATACTCTAACTCACTTAAAGCAACCTCCTAAATCCAAAACCGTGGTATGTTTAATTTAAAAACTGCAAGTTAAAATAAACAAAAAAACAGATAAATGAATGAAGAAATTGAAACATGGACTGACTTTACTATTCACTAGAAGGTTGAAAAAGGTAACTGCACACTACAGTCACAAAAATCCATGCACACAACCTTGCAAAAAATATATATATGTGTGTGTGTGCGTGTATATATATATATATATATATATCTATGTATATGTATATGTATGTATATATATATATATATATATATATATATATATATATATATACATATATATATAAAAACGTACACTATTATCTAAAGCAATCCCCTATAAACATAATTAATTTGTATTAAAATGAAAAAAAAGGACAAGAGGCTAGAGAAAACAGTAACCACAACTAGCTAATCAGAAAATAGCAGAAACGGCAAAATGGACCTGAATCTGTTTGCAAGCTAAGAATAAATTAACTGATAAATGTAGCTGCACTAAAAATCACAAGGTAAACTTCACTAAACTGCTAAAGGACATTGTATTCAGTTGTGGGTGTTTACTATTTTATTGTATGTATGTATTTATTTATTTTATTTTCCTTTTTCTGTAATGTTTTAATATTTATTGTCTTGTTGGTGGGATTACGTTAAATCTGAATTATAATTTGACATTGAATAAATGAAGTGTCATAAAAATACAGTAACATGTACATCAGGAGCTACAGGAGAACGGTTTATGAGACTGCCTAGTCCTAACCAGTGCAAACCACTTAAAGCCTAGTTCAATAGAAATTTACTGAATTAACATAGCTTACTGAAGTGAGTGGGAATGCTACTTTAACAAAAAAAAAAAAACAAAGCACCCAGAAAAATGGCCACACATTTTTTGTCTCTATGTATTTATCTATCCTTTGTTGATCAGGTTAGTCCCATTAGGCTAAGTGACCTCTTTTCAGGGGAGACCCAAGATGGTATCTATACTGCCGGGGGTAATTTGATCACGGCATCGAGACTCTTCCCAACTCTTTTTGTTAGGTGCCTCAGAATATTTTACATCTACCTGAGCTACCACCAACAGATGGGAACTCAGTTTAATATCTCATCGGCATGCAGCATCTGATTTATGCTGTACTTGCAGGGTCAGCACTCCATCTACCTGGTGTGGGAATTCAACCCACAACTTTCTGAACCAAAGGAGTGTGCGTTACCTCTTGTGCCACTGACACTAACTAGAATAAATGGAATCTGTAAAAGTTTGGTTTATATAATAGATGAAATGTCTTGTTCTGTAGGATTAGGGAATCTCAGTTTGCAAACCTTGTTCTCTAAACCCACAGTACAAGATATTTCATATAGAAGATATTTCACGTATGTGTTATTGGTCCTCCTCGTATCACGTACGTATGTAGATATATACATGTGTGTGCACTCAAGTGTGCATGTTTATGTGATGGGGAGCTGGCATGCTTTACTTTACCGCGACTCTTTACATCAAAATGAACTTGGTACGTAATTTGCTTTCCTTCTGCACCTGCTGACCATCTTAGCCTAACCCTATCAATCTTGCCTATTCTTTCCTCTGTCCTTGGTATTCTCAGTGATGGTTAAAGCTTGCCAGAGGAGGCTGTCATAGAGGTACTCACAGTAGTAGTTTGTACCTTCACTGGCATCCCTTGAATGAAAATGTATTTATTTATAATTAACCGCCTGTCTTGGTTAGTGAGATAAATGACCCACAATACTGTGAGGACTGCAGTTCTTTCCCCAGTGAGCAAAATGTGGGATATGCTTCTTATATGGGGCAGTGGGGCATACCAAATACAGAAAAAGTCACATACACTCATAATGAGAGATGCTACTGAAGGAGCTTGGTGGCTGAATGGCCATCCTTGGCACTGCAGCCTCGTTTCCAAGGTATTTTATTGGAAGGCTGCAGACTGCACCCTCCCGTGCACCATGGGTACACCCATTCTCAATTTCCAGCACCATCGAGCAGTCAAGCTACTAATCGATCTATTAGTCTGTGGTCAAGTGAGCTGTAGTCAGGTTTATAATCCTTTATGCCACTGGAGCTGCCTGAATTTTGTACACTTTCAGCAGATATTTAATGAATTAAAAATAAAATGATGAAGACCAACAAGCGTACTCATTAAAGTAAGCAAGTGTGTTAAGGAAAATAAAAGACAATTCATGACTCCACTAAAACATGCAAAATAAATATATCACTGAAAGAATACCTTTGTTGTATAAAATTCTGGAGAGACTTAGTTGTACTTGCACAGGTGAGGAAAAACAACAATTTAAACTATCAAGAATAAGTACACAATCAGTCAAAGAATTTGACAAAAAATGCGTAACCCAAACTGAGGTTATAGAAACAATACAAAAAAAAAAGTGTGCTTAAAAGAAGACTTTATGCTTTAATGGTCTTTCTTTTTTAAAAATGCATAAGTTTTGTATGATTATTATGCTCAGAAGGTGCACATGCATTTGATTTAACCTCTCGGTTATACCCTCTTCATGAGAAGTCTAAGTCACCAATTCACGACTCCTTTGTCACTTAATCAGTGACAAAAAATACAAATCTTTCAAAGTTAGAATAGGTTAGGGAATGTTGAAATATTACGTAGTTTGATTTCTTTTTCTCATTTGGTATGTCCCATATAAAAAGCATGTCCTGCATTTTGCTGCATATGTAAGATTTTGTGAACTGCATTTAGAATATTTAGTAGAGCAGCCACTTTTTTTCTCATTGTTTTCAGAGAGGAAAAGGGGGAAGAATTGGAGCAGTATTAACATTTCCTGCAACAATAACAGGGAGATGTAATTTTAACTCTTAACACTGTCAGCCAATATATTAATAATTATTTTATTCACCAGTCACCTTTTTATCTCTATGTTCAGTTAAGTTTATACCACTTCTACATATTGAAGTTAAAAGTCAAGATTATACCAAGATTCCTATCTAAGAATCATCCTCCTCCTTTTCAGTGCTGGTGGATTCTCCCCTATACTGAGGTGTTTGTAATTGCGTTTGCTTCTTGATGTAACAACTTATTGTAATTCTTGTACTAAATTTGTTGAATAACTCCCCGCAATAAATTTATTGTCAATATAAGTCAATTATTTTTTTAAAATGACAGCTGTTGCAAATAAGTTCACCTTTTACCAAATTCTTTTTCAGATGAGTTGGATGTATAATATGAAATTCCAGGTCTGCATTGCTATCTCTTTTCTAGTTGGACTGCTGATGCACCACTCAGAATCTTCAAGATCTAAAACATATCACACTAGTTTAACTGATATGTAAATTCAAATTTCAAAAAAAGTGGTGGTGATTACAAACAAGCATTGGGTTAACTCGCTAGCTGCTCAAGGCCTGACCAAGCAAATAAGTGAAATGTAGCAGGCCCTGCACGTACGGCAACTGTATGGCTCCAAAATACCAAAGTGCAATACAAACAAGGAGGAGCCAGCAAACTGTAGCAGTTCAGTAGTTAATCTAATAAGTCATGTAAAAACATGAAAAATAGAAGCAATAACAGACCGGTTTCGGCTGTAAAAAGTACAAAGCCTTCATCAGTGTAATACAAAACAGTGATACAATTGATTCATTTTATAGTTTAACCTGTTAGTAAAACTCCAGCTAAGGCCGACTACAGGTGCTCCAGTTCTCAGCGAGGCGCCTACGCAGCCCCTGACTACCGATGACACTTCATTGGCGGTGTCTTCTGTGCCCGAGGTTGCAGGCTCTTCGGCCCACACCCCGACTACAGATACCGAAGCCACTCTTGGCGGGGAAACTCAGAGTTTAGACAGGCCTGCCACCTCTCAAGGTGTCTTCAGGTCTTCTTCTTTTTCCATCAAGGCTTTCACTAAGTCTAAAGCAGCCATGCATACTAAAAGACAAGCTCCACAGGGCCCCTCTCAAGGCCCCATGCCTAAAAAGCAGATGCTCAAAATGGCTGAGGATTTGATTACTCTTATCAGGGGTTCTCAACCCCCCCCCCGGACAAAAGGCCCAGAGTGGAGGAAGAATCCCCTTTCTCGGACCAGGCCTCCATTATTTCAGAACATTCTGAAGACCAGGAACATTCATACTCCCCTTTTGAAGATTCTGATGCAGAGAAGTCCATTCCCTCTGTCTCCCCCCCCCTGAGGATTACTCTTTTGGGGAAACCTTACATACCTTGAGGGAACACTTCCACTGGGAAAGCCAAGAGCACTTAGACTCCAAGAAAAGGCTTAGGGATTTCCTCTTGCTCCCTCAGCACAGGCCTCTGGCTATACCTCCTGTCTTAGACATACTAGATGATGTGTATTCGGAGGCCTGCCTCAACCCAGATTCTTTACTGGGTTCCTGATTCACACCAATTCCTATACAAAAGCCATGCGGCTGACCCAGAAACTATTTCACAGGGTCCCAAGGGAATTAAGGCCTCCACTGCTAAAAATCCATTACCTTCAGAGAGAGATTCCAGAGCTTTAGAAAGGTGGGGGAAAAAGGTATACACCTCGGCCACCTTAACCATGAGGGCATTAAACTGTCAGTTCCATATGTTAAAGTACCAACAGTTTCTGTTATCACAGTTGAAAAGCAAAATGTCACAACCTGAACAACCAGACTTGAAGGAGTTGCAGGATTTGATGCATAGTGCAGAACAAGTGGGTAAACATACCTTGCAATGTGGTTTTGATGCTTTAGAGGCCTCATGTAGAGCTGCTGTTACAGGATCAGTCATACGTAGACATGCTTGGCTCAAAGAGCAAACCTTACCAGATCATGTCAAAGCTAAATTACTAGATGCACCTCTTCAAAAAGATGTATTGTTTGGTGTTAAAGCTGAGGAAGTACTAAAGAAAATGGAGGAAAAGGCAAAATCAATGCAAACAGTGAAAGATTTCCTACAGGTACAACCTCCACATTTCAGTAGAAATTGGCCTTCAAAAAATTGGTCCTTTCCAGCCACGATCAGACCACAAAGAGGTAGATACAGGCGCCCGAGGGGTAGAGGGCAATCTCAAGGATCGTTTAGAGGCAGACAATGGCAAGCACCTACATAAAGAGGTGGTGAGGATAGTTCACAGCCATTCAGAAAGCACAACCAATGACTTTCCCCTTTGCATGCCAAGCAAGGCTCAGATGGCAGCACCTTTAGGCGGAAAACTGGCATTATTTTCGAAAAATTGGCATATTGTCACAAAAGACAAATGGATCCTGGACATTATAGACAGAGGCTACAGATTCCACTTTCACACCCTTCCAAAAATGAGAGGCATGCCAAACCTGCCACACAATCAAAGGGCAGAGGCACAAAAACAAATTTCAGATCTCATGGACATGAAAGCTATTCAAGAGGTACCTGCACAAGAACAGGGTCAAGGTTTTTATTCCAGACTATTCCTGGTAGCAAAGAAGGGCAAAGATTGGAGACCTATTTTGGACCTATCCATCCTAAACACATTTTTACTCGTGCCAAAATTCAAGATGCTCACATTACAGCAGCTTCTTCCCATGCTGGGCAAGGAGTCTTGGCTGGTAACATTGGACCTCAAGGAGGCATACCTGCATGTCCCAATCAGACAAAATTGCAGAAGATACCTCAGATTTCTTGCAGGTTCAACCCATTGTCAATTCTCTGCATTGCCCTTTGGCTTATCTACTGCACCCAGAGTATTCACTAAATGCCTGGCATCAGTAATTGCCTACTGCAGACTTCAAGGGATACAAATATACCCATATTTGGACGACTGCCTGATCCAAGCGGACAGCAAGCACATACTTCTGAAACATCTGGCTTTTGTAATAATGTTGTTGAATTCTCTGGGATACACAGTCAACAAAAAGAAATCAAGGCTAATACCCTCTCAGAAAATAATTTTCCTGGGTGCCAACTTGGACACAAACACCCAGATGGCCTACCTCACGCCAGAGAAGCAGGGGCAACTAACTCAATACTTCAGAACACTAGCAAATTTCACCAGGCTGACTGCAAGGAAAATCCTGCAGGCTCTGGGATTCATGGCATCTTGCATCCTTCTAATCCCATGTGCAAAGCTGCATATGAGGAAACTTCAGTGGTGCCTGAAAAACCTATGGTCTCAACACAGCCACAGTTTGGAAACAATAATACCACTAATTCCATGTCTTCAAAAGGAATTTCTGTGGTGGGCTCAAGCATGCCAAACAAACACAGGTCTCCCATTCTGCAAGCCTCAAGCAAATCAAGTCATCACAACAGATGCCTCGGACTACGCCTGGGGGGCGCACATGACAGATCGGTGCATTCAGGGCAAATGGTCCCAAAAAGAAAAGCACCTTCACATCAATCAAAAGGAAATGCTAGCAGTAATAAATGCTA
Organism: Protopterus annectens; assembly: GCF_019279795.1. Lineage (NCBI taxonomy): Eukaryota > Metazoa > Chordata > Ceratodontiformes > Protopteridae > Protopterus > Protopterus annectens. The sequence goes on along the minus strand of NC_056740.1, from coordinate 27,739,547 downwards.
TTATAGCTTTCAAAGACCTTCTGCATCCAGGTCAACTGTTGATAAGGACAGACAACACCACAGTAATGTGGTACATAAACAAACAGGGAGGAACCCATTCATACCCCCTATGCAGGCTGGCCATGTCACTTTGGAACATGGCTCTGGAATTACAAATCGAACTTCAAGCACAATACTTGCCAGGCAAGGAAAACACGCTGGCAGACAACCAAAGCAGAAATATGACAGATCCACACGAATGGAAGTTGCATCCTCAAGTTTTTACAGAGATAATTCAAGCATGAGGAAGGCCAGACATAGATCTCTTTGCCTCCCACAAAAATCACCAATTGACAAAATTCTGCTCAAGGACTTTTCATCCAAAGGCCTGGAGAGTGGACGCTCTCTCTTTCAGTTGGACAACAATGACAGTCTATGCCTTTCCACCTCTTCCTCTGCTGCCCAAAGTTCTATTAAAAACCAGAGCAGACAGACCAAAGATGATTCTCATTGTTCCAGACTGGCCAAGACAGCACTGGTACCCACTCCTGAGGAGCCTGACGCATTCCCCTCCATGGACCCTACCTCTAATGCCTCTTCTTCTGACTCAGCACAGCTTCAAAACTCTTCACAGTCAGCTGAAAACACTCAATTTGGCCGCATGGAAGATTCCTTAACATCACAACAGACCCTACTCTCCAAGGAGGTGCAGGATGTCATTTTGGAGGCCAGAAGGCCATCTACTAGAAAAGCTTACTCCCCAAAATGGAAACGGTTTTGTGCCTGGAATGACAAAAAGGGCCAGAATCCTGGAAAACTGAATTTACCTCAAATATTACAGTATCTAGCTGAGCTGCTAAGCAGTGGACTTTCATTCTCCTCCATCAAAATCCATGCCTCAGCCATTTCTGCAGAATACAACACTGATCCACCTTTATTCTCTCACCCCCTCTTAAGACAGTTCCTCAGAGGGGCTAAGAATATAAAACCCCCAGGGAAACAACCAATACCTGCGTGGGACCTCAATTTCATTCTAGAAAAGCTGACCTTGCCTCCTTTTGAGCCAGCTGCCTCAACAGTTTGCAATACTTAGAAAAATAAAAGAGCACAGCGTTCTGAGTCCACAATCTTAGTTTAATATAAAAATAATAAAACAAACAGGTTAAGCGCTTTCATCAATAAGTATGACTTCTTCAGAACAAACTGCCATTGTGAATTTTACATTTAAATACAAGTTGCTGGTCTGCCACTGGTTCTAAACCAACCAATTCCATTTATGGGAAGAGGACATACTAAAGTATACAAGCAAGAATTAATTTAAATAAAATAAATAATTTCATCATAAATGACCATGTCCACATGACATAACCTTAAAATAGTACAACATTAGTACAAAAATACTGCCACAATAACACTTAGTTGCAACAAACATTATAGACATTGCCAGATTTGATTTGCCTTCTCTTTGAGAATTGGCATTATAGTAATATGCTCATTGAGCCCGGGTGGATAATCAGCAGCTAGTCTTAACTGCCACCCAGATGGCCTACCTCACGCCAGAGAAGCAGGGGCAACTAACTTAATACTTCAGAACACTAGCAAATTTCACCAGGCTGACTGCAAGGAAAATCCTGCAGGCTCTGGGATTCATGGCATCTTGCATCCTTCTAATCCCATGTGCAAAGCTGCATATGAGGAAACTTCAGTGGTACCTGAAAAACCTATGGTCTCAACACAGCCACAGTTTGGAAACAATAATACCACTAATTCCATGTCTTCAAAAGGAATTTCTGTGGTGGGCTCAAGCATGCCAAACAAACACAGGTCTCCCATTCTGCAAGCCTCAAGCAAATCAAGTCATCACAACAGATGCCTCGGACTACGCCTGGGGGGCGCACATGACAGATCGGTGCATTTCAGGGCAAATGGTCCCAAAAAGAAAAGCACCTTCACATCAATCAAAAGGAAATGCTAGCAGTAATAAATGCTATTATAGCTTTCAAAGACCTTCTGCATCCAGGTCAACTGTTGATAAGGACAGACAACACCACAGTAATGTGGTACATAAACAAACAGGGAGGAACCCATTCATACCCCTATGCAGGCTGGCCATGTCACTTTGGAACATGGCTCTGGAATTACAAATCGAACTTCAAGCACAATACTTGCCAGGCAAGGAAAACACGCTGGCAGACAACCAAAGCAGAAATATGACAGATCCACACGAATGGAAGTTGCATCCTCAAGTTTTTACAGAGATAATTCAAGCATGAGGAAGGCCAGACATAGATCTCTTTGCCTCCCACAAAAATCACCAATTGACAAAATTCTGCTCAAGGACTTTTCATCCAAAGGCCTGGAGAGTGGACGCTCTCTTTCAGTTGGACAACAATGACAGTCTATGCCTTTCCACCTCTTCCTCTGCTGCCCAAAGTTCTATTAAAAACCAGAGCAGACAGACCAAAGATGATTCTCATTGTTCCAGACTGGCCAAGACAGCACTGGTACCCACTCCTGAGGAGCCTGACGCATTCCCCTCCATGGACCCTACCTCTAATGCCTCTTCTTCTGACTCAGCACAGCTTCAAAACTCTTCACAGTCAGCTGAAAACACTCAATCTGGCCGCATGGAAGATTCCTTAACATCACAACAGACCCTACTCTCCAAGGAGGTGCAGGATGTCATTTTGGAGGCCAGAAGGCCGTCTACTAGAAAAGCTTACTCCGCAAAATGGAAGCGGTTTTGTGCCTGGAATGAGAAAAAGGGCCAGAATCCTGGAAAACTGAATTTACCTCAAATATTACAGTATCTAGCTGAGCTGCTAAGCAGTGGACTTTCATTCTCCTCCATCAAAATCCATGCCTCAGCCATTTCTGCAGAATACAACACTGATCCACCTTTATTCTCTCACCCCCTCTTAAGACAGTTCCTCAGAGGGGCTAAGAATATAAAACCCCCAAGGAAACAACCAATACCTGCGTGGGACCTCAATTTCATTCTAGAAAAGCTGACCTTGCCTCCTTTTGAGCCAGCTGCCTCAACAGATTTGCAATACTTAGAAAAATAAAAGAGCACAGCGTTGCGAGTCCACAATCTTAGTTTAATATAAAAATAATAAAACAAACAGGTTAAGCGCTTTCATCAATAAGTATGGCTTCTTCAGAACAAACTGCCATTGTGAATTTTACATTTAAATACAAGTTGCTGGTCTGCCACTGGTTCTAAACCAACCAATTCCATTTATGGGAAGAGGACATACTAAAGTATACAAGCAAGAATTAATTTAAATAAAATAAATAATTTCATCATAAATGACCATGTCCACATGACATAACCTTAAAATAGTACAACATTAGTACAAAAATACTGCCACAATAACACTTAGTTGCAACAAACATTATAGACATTGCCAGATTTGATTTGCCTTCTCTTTGAGAATTGGCATTATAGTAATATGCTCATTGAGCCCAGGTGGATAATCAGCAGCTAGTCTTAACTGCCACAATAAGATTTGCAATACTTGTCCTGGAAAACAGCTTTCCTTCTGGCTATCACCTCAGCTCGTAGGGTATCGGAACTACAAGCCCTCATGGCTGTGCAGCCTTTTATCATCTTCCATCAGGACAGAGTTTCCTTACGAACCAACCCGTCCTTTATGCCAAAGGTGGTATCCAGGGTAGCTTTGAATCAGGCTATACACTTACCTACCTTTTACCCTAATCCTCAAAACAAAGGGGAGAGACTACTACATTCCTTGGACATCCACAGACAGCTGCGTTACTATTTGGACAGAACAAAGCCTTTCAGAAAATCAGAACAGCTCTTTGTGTCCTATGCTATAGGAGCTCAAGGGAAGCCAATTTCCAAACAGACAATTTCAAAATGGATAGCCCACTGCATACGTTTTTGTTACTCTTTTCATGGTAAAACTGTACCTGCAGGCCTCAGATCTCACTCCACAAGGGCCACAGCTACCTCTGCAATTTTTCTCAGAGGAGTTCCTACCAAATATATTTTGGAAGCAGCCACTTGGAGTTCTGTGCATACCTTCTCCAAGCACTACCACCTACCATTATACTCCAAAACTAGAGCAGGCTTTGCCACTGCAGTCTTGCAGGGCATCCTGGCTCCTGCTAGTTCCACCTAGTGCCTACCACCCCTTTCTTAGCTTTGGGATTCTACCCATCTGTTATGACTGCAGCTGTATGCACGATGAACATAGTACAGTTTTGTACCTACCACAAATGTAGATGTTCGAGTGCTAATACAGCTGCAGTCCAGGTTTCCCTCCCTCCTACCCCTCTTGGGACAGGCCTTTTGGCTAACACCTCCTCATACAACCTGATTGGGGTATTCATTTATGGTGTATTTGCTTGCAACCACTGTATTTTGATTATATGGCATTGCTTTATTACACAAATTTATGTATTGCCTTCCTTCTGGGGGCACCTGACATCTGGGGCAAGAAAAACTGAAGAAAATGGCGTCGGCTGGTTCTTTTATACCCCTGTCGCACTGACGTCAGGGAAGAAGTGACGACAACCGAAGCCGGACCTAGACTTTGAATTCGGCCGACCGAGGACCTGCCTGACGGTAGGAGAACCCATCTGTTATGACTGCAGCTGTATTAGCACTCGAACATCTACATTTATGGTAGGTACAAAACTGTACTTTCCACCTAGTGCCTACCACCCCTTTTTTAGCTTTGGGATTCTACCCATCTGTTATGACTGCAGCTGTATGCACGATGAACATAGTACAGTTTTGTGCCTACCATAAATATAGATGTTCGAGTGCTAATACAGCTGCAGTCTAGGTTTCCCTCCCTCCTTCCCCTCTTGGGACAGGCCTAATGGATAACACCTCCTCATACAACCTGATTGGGGTATTCTTTTATGGTGTATTTGCTTGCAACTACTGTTTTTTGATTATATTGCATTGCATTTTTACATAAATTTATGTATTGCCTTCCTTCTGGGGGCACCTGATATCTGGGGCAAGGAAAACTGAAGAAAATGGCGTCGGCTAGTTCTTTTATACCCCTGTCGCACTGACGTCAGGGAAGAAGCGACGACATCCGACGCCGGACCTAGACTTTGGAATTCGGCTGACCGAAGACCCGCCTGACGGCAGGAAAACCCATCTGTTATGACTGCAGCTGTATTAGCACTCGAACATCTACATTTATGGTAGGTACAAAACTGTACTTTTTTTTCTCCTTGTATCTCAAAAAATCTCTCCTCTCTAGTGTGGATACTCAGATCTAGGCATCCAAAGAATAAACAACAATGCCCCTCAGTATGAATTATTAGTAATCAAAAAATATCTGATAAAAAAAAAATATTATCATCAGATAAGTAAGAGAAGATTCTGGGAATAAGGAATCTCTTCAAAAAAGAGTGAGGTAACCGATCTGCACAGCAGTGCTACGTTCGTTCGTTTGGTAAAATCCATCAAACCCAAGAAAAGGATATATTCATAAATGGACAATAGTAGCCCTTGCTATTGCATCACTAAACATAGTCTGTTGATTCCACAAAGTGTACCTGGAAGTCCAAGCATTAATCCAAAATAAATATCCTTAGAAGCAATGCTACGTCCATTTGTTACTATAGATAGTACTTATTTGAACATACAAGCGAACAGATGTAGCCTTTGCTGTGACCACATGTATTACCAATAGGCATATAGCCTTAATCATTCAACTAGGCAGAACTAGTGTCCCTGGAAACCAATACCTGGGTCCAACCAATGTTTACTTGAATAAAAAATAGAAAACACTCAGTGTCATAATACTCAAAATAGCAACATTAGGTTAGTAATTACCTACATTAGAATCCATAAGATTCTCCAAACCCATGGAAATGAATAATGGGGTCTAACCATGTATATAGGGAATAAATGTTGAGGTAAAACAAGCAAATTAGTAAGGATGTGTGAGGGGTAATTAAAGAGCTTATGGTAGATGGGGACTAAGATTAGAAACCAGGCAAATAACTAGATATGGTGATCCCTTTCCCAGTTATTTATGTAATGTGAAATGTCTGTTTAACAAATAATTACAGCTGCCTAATATAGATTCATGTAATGTTTAACAAAAGATATTAGACAGGGGAAAAAACTGAATAACGCATCATGGACCACATAAAGAACATTAAGATCAGACCATAATCCGGACCTATGATCATTCAGATGGTATGCATTACACATTAAAAATGCCCTATTCGCTAGCCATATACTCATGAATATTCACATGTGCAAAAGTACATTTAGTTTAAACACAACCCAAAATAAAAGAGCAAACAAATCCTGTAAGGAAAAAGTCCAAGGTCCCAGTTGGTAATAAAGAGTAAATAGTCAGATAGTCCGGATAATTATTGATGGAATTGTCATTCCAAATGTGGGAGCGAAAAATAGATTGCTTCACCTGGTTCCTGCAATGGATGTTCGTTTTTGAACAAAAAGCAGCTTTAATAATATATCAGCAAGCGGCATATCCGGCTCACACCCAGACAAAGTCACAAGATCTGGCCCACTCCCACATAAATGTAATAAAAATAGAGTGAATATTCAGCACAAAAAATATATATATGGTACACCAAATTAGGTAACCCCATAAGCAGCCTACCCTCAAACTACAATGTTGAAAAGTCCGTCTGCATTATACACCTCATTAATGGCAATTTTGTCCCCAAAATATATATATACACACACCATTCCCAATTGGTAATTGCGAACCTGAGACCCGAAAGCCTATTGTCGATTGTGCTGTATTTAAATAAGTCCAAAAGAGCGATACTCCAAACCGATGTGCTTTAGAAAGCGACCGCTGTTGGAGAAATGTCAGTCCCGTAGGCCCAATCCACCTGAATTTATTATTTTTGGCCCAGAGAGATGCCAAAATGTCCCTCGATAAAGCTGGTGAACCCAACAGAAAGAAGTAATCCTGTCTACCCTTGGAGTGTTTCCTCCCTGGCCTCCTCTGTCTACGCCTGAAGGGATTTGTGTGTGGCTTCGTTTGGAGGCCAGAGAATCTGGGAATCTGGGGTGTGCTGTGTGTCTGGGTCCGTAACTGATGACTCACCACCTGAGGTGTCATAACTGGATGAGGTAGGTCTTTTCAGGATCGACCTAGGTCATTTCCATTTAACCACCTTTCTGTTTATATTCTCAAACCTGACGTGTTTATTAGTGGTAAATGGATTGCCCCTGTCATAGTCACCCAAGTCCCCTTTGGAACTTACGCATTTTCCTTTCTTTAAGTTGTTGTTCAAGATTCAGTAAGTCCCGGCAGAGTTTGTTAAGGCATGTACTGTAAGAAAATTGTCCTGCAAATTTCTTAATATCTTCACATACATCTTCTTCTTCCTGAATCTTAAGCTTTGACCTGTTTGTCATGTATATTGCAGACCATTGCAAGATAACAGTCATCAGGTATCCCTTGACTTGAAGATAGTCTTTAATGCACTAATCTCATTTGTACTTATGTCAGTCATTGCAAGTTCCTTGAAATCAAGATAATAGTTAACTCATATGAGATAGATGACTTCCTTGAACTGAACAAATCCATGCCCACTTGACTCCAAGGATGAACTGGAAGTGGGTATGATGTCTTTTTGCCTTTTTGATTGCTGTATTGGTATGCATTGCAAATGGCACAGTTATGTACTATTTGTTCTATTACACATAACTTTCCTGGCCAGCACATAACATCTTTTGCACTTGTTTTGCAGTTAACTGTTCCCAGATAGTTAATGTAGCCAGTGAGACATTTGTATCTTGTCAAGCATTTGTCATCCTAGTTCATTGGGAGCATTTATTTTGACAGCTTTGAACATTTTGCCTCGGGCTTAACTTTTTTCTTCCTTGAAAGAAAAAAAAAGGCTGAGTTTATGTCCTTACTGATGATTTGTAATCAGTCCATTATTTCATTGCAAAGTTTTCAATAGCTGGTCTTTAAAGTACATGTAAGTAGACAAGAAAAATTGCTTTATTTTTTTCTTCTTTCATTGGTAATTGCTGTACTACCCAGAAAATCTCTAGATATTCTAGTAGTTTTTCATGCATTTCTTCTTCTTCTTTTGGCTTTTTCCCAGTTAGGGGTTGCCACAGCGGATCACTGTCCGCTCATGATTGGCAGTGGAGTTTTACGGTGTTGAGTTGCCAGCCCGGTGCCCAACCTTCCACAGAAGGCACACACATGCACACACTCACACCTAAGGCCAATTCAGAGTGTCCAATCCACCTACAGCATGTCTTTGGGATGTGGGAGGAAACCGGAGCACCCAGAAGAAACCCACGTGACCACAGGGAGGACATGCAGACTCTGCACAGAAGGCACCCCAGCCGAGGATAAAAAATAGGCTATGTGTATTTGCTGTGTATAGTTCCTTGGTTGATCATTATTTTTCTGTTTTATATTTTTTGTAGATTAGCCAAGGTTCTTGGAAATCTATGAAGTTTCTTGTACAATACAGTCTCCATATGCTGTGCAAGTGTCTCTGGTCAGTTCATATCTGACAATTCATAGTATTTTTTGAAGGATTGGGAAACCACAGTGTTCTGTATATCAGAGAGAGATAGACCAATTCCTTTCTGTCTGAGCATATTTTTCTGCAGTTGTAAATGCTGCTGACCTGTAGGCATTTTTCTCTTGTAGATTCACAGACGTTCATCATATTAACCAATGCTGCAGTAGCATTACCTGTATGAGTTGTATCTTGCCAGTGGTATTACAGCCAGCCAGCTTCCAAAGCTTCAGGGTGCCTTCCATGTGCCCAAACTGTCAGACAGCTCAAGCTGAGCTGACTTAAAGACAAGTTTGGGCACAAAGCCCTCCACATCTTGACTGTTGCCAAAGAGTGTAGTCCTCTGAGATTTTCAAGGATCAATGGCCAGTTTGTGGTATTCCTTTGGTGAGCAGGTTAGTTCCCTTTGGGGAAAAAACTTCCATTTTCTTATTTGCTTTAGCCACAGGTGGATGATTGTGCTGTGGCCATTTATTGTACCTCGGCCACTCACCTTTTTTTTTTTTTTTTTTTTTACCCTGGATCCCAGTGGTGTAGCATTGACAGCAACTATGGACTAGCAGTTAGCTTCATGCACTGCGGCTTTTGGGGTGCCCTCAGTGGGCAAGGGAGTGCCGCTCTTGTTGGTCCTGGGAGAGGGAAATAGAATGTTTCCCTGTTGTGTCAGAATGTTATACCCGTCCTTGGGGAAGCTGCTGCTGCCATTAGTAACACATCTGGCCCCATTTTCATGTCAAAAACAAACAGAAAACCAAGCACTTATCTATTTTTCCTCAAATTTCTTTGGATAGGACTAGTTTACTGGGTCTGGCTCAGGGTTTAATTAATACTGATCCCTCTTGTAAAGTAGTTTCTGGTAAGAGAAAGAGGGCTACCTCTTTTCCTGAAATGATTCAAAATTTTGAATCTGAACAGGAAGATGCAGGATGGATACATGTTTTTTCCATCAGTTTTCTGATTCACACTCTGAGAGCCAAGTTTCTGATATTCACTGTGTGGGTTTCTGTTTCTCTGAGACTATAGTGTGCCATTGTTTTCATTGGGAGAACACTGAGGTTTCCCAGTCCTTCAGAAAATACCATGAATTGTCACAGAATCATTTTCAGATCATACACCCATTCCTCCTGTTCTGTCTTCTTTAGAGGATGTGTGTATTACTGCCTGCAATTTTCCAGATAGTCAACCAGCTGTCCGTAAAAAGGCAGATGGAATGTATAAAGTTCTTCATTCTTCTAAATTTTATACACTATTCACAAACCTGAACCAGCAGCTATAGCTCTAGTTGATCCCTCTGCTGCTAAGCACCTAGTCAATTCCAACACTACTCTTTTTGATAAGGCTGGAAAAATTATTGGTGGTTATAGGAAAAAAGTTTATACTTCTGCAACTTTTAATTTTTAATTGTCATTTTCATATGTTAAAGTTAGTTCTGAATAATTGTGAAAGTTAGCAGAATGTTTTATCTGCTGTTTCTTCTTGTAAGGAAATGTCTCTTTTAAATAACTTCTGTTTCACATCACTACTCATTATTTACAGTGTGTATATGACTCTGTTGACAGTTCTTCCCATTGGTACTGTTTTGAGGAGGTTTGCATGTCCACATTCTTAGAACCTTGACAGATGTTTTTTAAAACTAGATTTAATGTTTGGCCCCTCTGCTGCAAAGGTGATCAGAAAGTGTGATGAAAAGGGCAAGCTGATCCAGGGAATCTCTAAGATTTTTCAGCCCTCCTTTTCCAAATTTTCTAGGGGATTTTCTATGTCCTCATCCAATTTTGGCAAAAAACAGAATAAACAATATCAACAAAATACAGATAAACATATGTTTAAGAAGAAATGGTAAGGGGCTTCCAAAAAGAAGTCTTGAGCCCCCTAAAATTAAGGACAATTCTGAATGGCTGTTCAGTAGACCTTGTTGACCCCTGCATCCCACCCTGACCCCTTTTTTCTTCCAGAAAATCTGAATCTCCATTTTCCTCTTTAGTTTCAGACAAATGGGTTCTGAAAATCATTCATCAAGGTTACAGATGGCAGAGGGAGAAAATTCCTCCTTTCCAGGGGATCATTCCTCATCCTCCAGATCAGACCATTTTGTTTTCACCAGTTCTTCATCAGATGCTGTTCCAAGGAGTGATGGAACCAGTACCAATTCCTCCTTACCCAGATAGAGGATGTTTTTTTTATTCAAGGATTTAGGATGTCCCTAGTGCCAATGAAAGAAAAAAATGCTTTGAGACTAGTCCTGAATCTTTCTTTCCTAATCCTGTTTGTATTAGTGCCCTAATTCAGAATTATGTCACTTGACAACCTGTTAACTCTTTCAAGTTTCCTGGTAACACTAGACATAAAAGATGCTTATCATCACATCCCTATTCATCCAAACTTCAGACGTTTCTTAAGTTCTGTGTGTCTTAATCACATTATTTGTTCTCTTCCTTAACCTTTGGACTATTCACTGCACCAAAAGTGTTCAGTTATAGCTCATTGCAGGCTACATGGTATCCACATTTTTCCATACCTAGACAACTTGCTTATCGTTGCAGAATATTTTTTAAAGTGTCAGGAATCTCTCTGTTGGATGAGAGATCTCTTACCCAAGCTGGGACTCCAAGAGAACATTGAAAATTCTTCCTTGACTCCTTCACACAAGATTGTGTTCCTGGGACACCTCATTTCAATGAGCTTTGCTTCCACAGGAGAAAATAGGTCTATATGTAGATCTTTTTTTAAGGTTTCCAATCAGACTAAAGGAAATATGTCAGAATTTCTGGTCTCATGATACCCCTGGCAAGACTCCACATGAGAAAGATACAGTGGTATCTGAAGTCTCTCTGGTCCCAGCACTAACACCGTTTGTCTTACCAAACCCCAGTGCTGGGATTTGTCAGACGAGAAATCAGTTGGTGGAGACAACAGCTATTCTTAAGTCCAGGTCTTCCCTTCTCTGTTATGTTTAAAACACCTCCCGTGTCTTGGTTACTTGTGGTTATTTATGCTCTTTGGAGCCCCGCTAGTTTTAACAAAATAGAAGTCTAAGGGACCTGTACCTTTTCAATGGCTAGCAGGTTTTATGCAGTTTAGAGCAAATCTGTACAACAGGGTGGCCGCAGTGGTGCAGAGGTTAGCGTTGCCGCCTTACAGCAAGAGGTTCCCTGGTTCGATTCCTCGGCTGGGGTCTCTTCTGTGCGGAGTCTGCATGTCCTCCCTGTGGTCGTGTGGGTTCCCTCCGGGTGCTCCGGTTTCCTCCCACATCCTAAAGACATGCTGTAGGTGGATTGGACACTCTAAATTGACCCTAGGCGTGTGTGTGTGTGTGTGTGTGTGTGTGTGTGTGTGTGTGTGTGTGTGTGTGTGTGTGTCTGTCTGTCTGTCTGTGTGTGTCTGTAACTCAACACCGTAAATCTCCACTGCCAGTCATCAGCAGACAGGTGATCCGCTGTGGTGACCCCTTACTGGGAAAAGCCAGAAGAAGAAGAGCAAATCGGTACAATGTGTAGTTTGCTTCTTCAGCTTTGTGCTAGAAACGCTATTTTACATTTAGTACTGAAAAAGCTTACTGTTAATGCTTTTCTGAGACAATTTCTTCAGTTTTAAACAATGAATAATGCTCTCTTTTAACCATTCTTCTCACATCTTTTGGATTAATACTGACAAGTCTTTTCTTTCTTTACAGCAAGGTATATGGTACTCACCCATTTTTTGACCATGATTGCTTTTTAATGATGCCTTGGCTTTCTGTTCATTTTTTTCTCACTGTGCTTTAATATTTAGGCCTAGTGGTACTTTGGTAGGAGCATAGTTCTCTGGTATAACATCAGGATTTATTTGTATGTGATATTTTTCTGGCAAGCTTCTGAAGTCTGTAAATAAATCAACATTGTCTTGCTCAGTATATGCAAAGTCTGTTTGACTAATTTTTGCATCATTCTTGGTTTCTCACAAGCCAGATGGCCTAAAATATTAGGATAATTGACTTCTTTAATTGCTAGGTTTTAGAAAAGCATTTTTTTATTTCTGACATTTAGCTGTTTCTGATGTAGTTATGTCTGTAATCATTTGAAATGTTGGGGCCCACTACAGCGAGTCCCAAAATATGGAGAGTGACTGGGTAAAAAAACAGAGTTATATATACCAAGTCAGTGGCTGCCATTTCCTGGAATACTGCCTTTTCTTTGAGGCATGGCCATCTCTGAATTAGTATATAAACTTTTGGGGGTGTGGGGGGGTTGATCCTTTTTTTCTCCATCTTGTTGACAGTCAGCATATCAAGTGCCGACATTTCAGTAGGGAGCCAGTTTTGTCACCTAGTAGCCATACAATGTAAACAATATGCAGACAGTTTTCTGTTAAGTACCTTTGTACTCCAGAACTTTATAATGAGACAATATATTGCACTCATTTATGTCTTACTGAAATGCAGTTTTCTGTTTATCTCTTTTTTCCAACCATCTGGCTTCTAATCATGTCTCATTGTTTTAGATGCATTTTCAGACTTTAGTGTTAGCAAGTTTTTCATGTTAGTAACATCATTAAGCATTTCATTTTCATGTTAATGTTCAAAAACCTGCATATTTTTGAACCACTTGTTTTTTTACTTTTGTCCATCTCATCTAAATGTCTTTTTGCAGCACAGAATTGCGTGTATTTAATACCCTCATCTACTGCAGAATGCATGAATTAAAGCTCTGCAGGTGTTTGACTTGTCTCTGTTTTGCATTATCACATGGTTCTGTCTTTCAAGCCTTTTATTCAACATCACATCCTCACTTTATTTCTCATTTTTGACTTATTTTGTTTTATATACATTATTTTTCTTGTTTATGCCTTTTTATTGTAAACTAGAAGCTTCACATGGTCTGCACATATTCACAGCTTTCAATAAGATCTGGTCTGTTTCTTTTAATAGTTTTCTCCATGTTTAATTTCTTTTACAATATATTTTATCTGTTATTAGAAAATCTTACAACTAGTAGTCTCTCCTTTGATAATCACATCGCCACAGTAGTCAGAAAATCCTTCTACGTAGCACACCTCATCACAAAAGGTTTCTCATCCAGGAAAAAAGAGGTCATTGTTCCCCTCTACTCATCACTCATTAGACTCATTATAGAGTACAGTGCCCCTTTTGGTATGTACCTCACAAGACGTCTACAACAACTGGAAAGGCCACAGAAATACCTCACAAAGAGGATTACCGGCCTCAAACAGATGCCCTATGCAGACCGTCTCAAAAAACTCCAGCTTTACTCTGTCGCATATCGCCTACTCAGAGGCGATCTCTGCCTAACATACAAAGCTATGTCAAACCCAGAGCTGTTGGACATGCTCCACGTAAAGAAATCCCAATCCCTCCGAGCTACACGCTCTAGGGACTTAAACCTTGTCACCACAATAAACAGAACATGCTGGAGGGATAGATTCCTGTCCCAGAGACTTCCCATACTCGGGAACAAACTACCTATCTATATCAAACAAAGCTCCTAATTAGCACTTTTCAAGAAAAATCTTGATGACTGGTTGGGAGATAGGGAATTCACCTTGGGGATCACTTCTGTGGCTCTGCTTGACAGGGGCACAGGAAAATAATTTTCTTGGTTGGCAAAAGCCAGGGTATCATTTGGCTAGGCTTATATAGGCCCTAGGGCCAATAGCCTAGTACCTACCTATCAGCCTATGAACTCACCATATTCACAGCCACTGGAGCCATTTTTACTTGTAAACAACCAATATGTAGTAAGCTCTTTCTGGGCTGACAGTAATTCCTGAAGTATTCTGTATGGGATGCTATATTTGTATGGGAAGAGTAAAATAGTTAACTGTCTTTAAGGTTTCTTTCCCAGCAACATGTAGGAATCTGACACACTGAACCTTTTCAGCCTTTTTGACTAATATTATCATAAAGAAGAGCAAGTCAAATTTATGGATCCAAAGTTTCCAGTTTCCTTCCAGCAAAAGAGAATTCTCAGTAGCTGCAGATCAGTTACATCTTGTCCAAGTCTCTTGAATTGTACTTTGCAAAGTGGCAAAATGTGTTTTCTGAGAGCCACACTAAAGTAAAAAGATCACACAAGTCAGCATTTACTGGCTTATAGACATAATCCAACCATTAAAATGGTTGCTTGTAAAGTTTATCAACCTTTTTTAGGGATAACATGGGAGAATTAGGGTGCTTCCAAACTGATATGATCGTATCCCTCATGACTGAAACTGGTGAGGGCTCTACAGACTTTCCCAGTAGCACTGTCGTATGCTTTTTTATGGGAAAGGAAGGAGCCAAATGACAATCTAACATACTTATTAGTTTGAGGGAATCTCCAAAGCAAAGGTTCATCCAGAGGAGTTTAGATTCGGTGAGGCCTTATTATCCATGTCCATCTCCAAGACATTTGTCTCAGAATCCACTGAATTGTATTAATATCTTTGTGATGAGGGAGTGCCACAACTCACTAACTGTGTGACATACATATGTCTGGGGGCTGGGAACTGGTAGTGGAGTGCACATTAGCCAGATACAACTCATTGTGGGAAAGTCCAGCAAGACACCTGACTTGGGCTTTTCAAATGGCATCTCCCCAGCTTATAAGATATCAAATGTTTGACTGGTATCTGGGCTTTAAGTCAAAGCTCTAGTTTGGGGCAACCAGATGGACCATTTTTGAATGAGGCCTGTTAGCTCACGTGGACTTGGGGGTTAGGATTTAGCTGGAGAGTCCATGGTTCACAGTATCTCTGATGTTTGAATAGATGACTTGAGATGATTTCTCATGATTAAGCTGTCAGCAGGAGGCTGAACCTGATAATCAAAAGACAGGGTGGTGCAATTGGCTCAATATGGACCCCACCCTAGCCTAATAGCAGACAGCTTGTCTCTTCCAGCCAACAAGATCCTTGAATCAGAGCGAGGACCAGTTCAGACTAAGATCTTTACTAGCTAGAGATGACCACACCACCTGAAGGAATTTTTGTTTAGCTGGTCACCAGACATACCAGGAGGTTACTCAGGCTCAGACTTGTCCTCCACATACTTGTCCTTAAGGTAGTATACTGAGCTATTCCTGGAGCTGCAAGGAGCTCTTCATTTCTGCCATTTCTGTGAAGTGGGTTAACATTGTTTCTGTTTTTGATATGAACTAGCCAGCTTGAACCCCCAGCATTTTTGGTGATCATCAGTGCTGTGTTTTCTCTGAGACAGTACATTTATTTTCTATGCAGACGTTGGCAGTACAGACATTTATTACAGTGTTTAGGCATGTGAATGCAAGATTTTTCTGTCAGCAGTAAGGGTCACAGATCTGAACTTTCCGAGTGTCAAAACAGAATTGGCAAACTCTTGGGATGAGCATGTGCTTAAGTACCTTTGGAACAACACTCATTGCCTGAGCACCTGAACATTCTGAAATGTGGGATTTGCTTGAAAAAATGCTAGATTCCATTTGGTGGTGAATTAGTACCCAACCATAGATTCTTAAGAGATGTTCCACAACATCAGATCAGCTGAACATTAATTCAGTAATTTTGTCTAAATCCAAAAAGAAATAGTGAAACTGTTTGGTAGGGATAATTCAGATATTGATTGATGTCCTTCCATATCATCGTTGCGGTATCCTTTACATAAGGGATATCTCACCAAGGGTAGCCCAACATCTGACCAGTATACCAAAGCCTTAGAAATGTATAGATATTGTAGTCGTATGTACGCTTCCCACATAAGCCGTAGGGCATAAAGGTGACGTGCAGACATACATACCTCAGAACTTCTTTGCTGCCAGTCTAAGTGCCATCATTGATCAGTGGTCTGATCACTCATTTTTCTGTTCTGGTGACTGAGCCGTGTTTCAGGTAAGTGCCCCACTGGAGTTTCTTTTTATCTATTTCTGTTTTTATTTTGGTGTGTTTACATGCATCCAGAAAGGGAGGCTGGCATGGAACATACATTCTTGGAGGCTTTGCAGATGTCTTCTCGGGAAATTGAGGGGGAACCTCGGCTGATTATATCTGAAGGACCAAGGGGAATACCACAAATCCTAATTTGGAAGGATATTCCTACTTCGTTGGTTGACTGTCAGCAAGGGTCTGAACCTCCTAGGGTTTTTCGGGCAGATGTTCCTCAAAAGAAAAAACAAAAAACATGCATATTTCCTCTACTGTTAAAGATTCTTAATGTAAATGGCAGGATTTTACCCATGGGTTGTTTAATTCTTTAATAGCCTTAAAGCCTCCTCAAGGAGATGTTCTTCATGTTTCACTGCTGCAGTCATTACATTTGGGTTATCTGCTTGCAGGTATCCCTCAGTTGGCCTGATTAACAAAGTCTTAGGTCCTGCATCGGTTGCTGTCCCTTCTTCCATGATGTCAGGTCATCAGGGGTATAAAACATGCAGCTGACACCATTACACCAGTCTTTCTTGCCATGCGGTGCCCGAAGCAGAAGCAGTTCGCAAGTGCCGATCGGCCGACTCCTGAAATTTTCGTTTTCGAGTTTCAGAATCGAAGTTTTAAACTAAAGCTAAGTACCCTGTTAGGGAAACTTTTTCTTGCTCCTTACCGATGTCAGTAAAAGTTAATAATTGCATTACTTGTGGAAAGCAAATGCCACATAAAGATTTTCATTCGTACTGTATTTCTTGCCTAGGCCCTGACCACGACGTACCTTGCTGTCAGTTTTGTGCTTTATTTAATCAGCTCACTATCCGTCGTCGGTATATTTTCGCCTGTAAATATTTCAGTTCTTGGTTTAATTATCCAGAAATGTTGTTTGTTAGCCATCTGACTACCGGGATTCCGAAAAAATGCAAAGATAAAGACAGAGACAGGCCGCCGAGGTCCAAAACTGTCGATGACGCTTCTCCTAAGCGAGTCGCCAGTTCGCCGGTACTCAGTGAGGCACTTTCGCAGCCCCTGATACCTGCTACTTCTGATTCGCAGGCCTCTACTGAGACCCATCCGGAGTCCAGCATGCCGCGAGATGCTTCAACTATGGAACCTGCAGATGTCTCTACCTTGGATGGGTCCGGAGCCGCTGTGCAGGCACTGGCTTCTGAGGGTGTATTCAGGCCTACGGACTTGCATATTAAACCGACGCCTCCTTCTTTACATAGGCCTAAATCTCGATCCATGCCTAAAAAACCGATGCCCAGGCCACATGCTCAGGCCTTTATGCGTAAAAAAACAAGTGATAAGGATGGCTGAAGATCTAATAACTCTAATCAGGGATAGCCAACCCCCCCACCCTTCTAAGAGGCCTAGGACTGAAGTTGATTATGAATCTTCTGATCAGGATTCTGTTGTTTCTGATTCTTCTGATGATCTGGATTTGCCCTTATCTACTTATGAAGATTCTGATGCAGAGGACTCCAGTCCCTCTGCTTCCCCTCCTGAGGATTTTTCTTTTGGGGAAACCTTACATATACTCTAAGGGAACATTTCCACTGGGAAAGCCAAGATTTTTCTGATTCAAAAAAGAGGCTTAGGGATTTCCTTCTCCTACCTCAACATAGGCCTTTAACTATTCCTCCTGTACTAGACATTGTTGATGCTTTTTCGGAATCTAGTTTGGCCATGATACCCTGCCTCCTGCTCCCAGAAAACCTAACAGATGCTACAGGGTCCCTGCGTCCCACAAGTTCCTTTTTAAAAATCCTATTGCAGATCCAGAGACTATTTCACAGGGGCCCAAGGGCATTAAGGCTTCTACTGCTGAAAATCCTACCCCTTCTGATAGAGACTCCAGGGCGCTGGATAGATGGGGTAAGAAGGTTTACACTTCTGCAACCTTGGCCATTAAGGCTTTAAACTGCCAGTTTCATAAGTTAAAATATCAGCAACATGTTATTGGACTGCTTAAAAAGAAAATGATGATGATTCCTGACTGTGTGGAAGATAAAGAATTACAGGATTTAATGTATTCTGCTGAACAAGTTGAAAACATACTTTGCAATGTGGTTTTGATTCATTAGAGGTCTCTTGCAGGGCTGCTGTTACTGGGTCTGTGCTCAGAAGGCATGCTTGGTTTAAGGAGCAATCTTTGCTTGATCATGTTAAAGCTAAATTGTTGGATGCTCCTTTAAATCAGGACCTCCTGTTTGGCAACAAGGCTGAGGAAGTTCTTAAAAAGATGGAAGATAAAGCTAAATCTATGCAAACTGTGAACGATTTTTTTACAAGTTCAGCCTCCTAGATTTAGTAGGCACTGGCCCACTAAGAATTGGTCCTTTCCCAGCCCCTTCCAGGTCTTCTCAAGCCAAACCCAGACACGGCATAAACCCCAGGTTTCAGTCCCAGGGGACACACAGAGCTAAGCAGTGGGGGGCCTCCACTTCCAAATCTGGGAATAATAAGACTCCCCCCATGGTAAACTGTCTCAATGACTTTCTCTTAAAATTTCCAAGCACTTATCAACTGACTGCCCCTTTGGGGGGAAAGATTGCTCTTCATGCAAAGAATTGGGAACTCGTTACCCAGGACAAATGGGTTTTAAATATAGTGTCCCAGGGATACAGATTTCACTTCCACACGTTGCCAACACCAAGCGGGTGGCCGGACCTACCCCCAAATCAGTGGGCAGAGGACCAAAAACAAGTACTTTCTCTGTTAAGCATGGGGGCTATTCAACTGGTACCAGAAGAGGAAAAGGGACAAGGTTTCTACTCTAGACTTTTCCTGGTACCCAGAAAAGACAATTCATGGCGTCCTATCCTGGACCTGTCTACTCTAAACACATTTTTGGAGATTCCAAAATTCAAGATGCTGACCCTTCACCAATTACTTCCTATGCTAGGCAAAGATGCCTGGTTGGCAACAATAGATTTAAAAGAAGCATACCTGCACATCCCAATCAGGGAATCTTGCAGAAGATACCTATGCTTCAAAGCAGGCTGCATGCACTATCAGTTCTCTGCCCTGCCCTTTGGCTTATCTACTGCGCCCAGGGTATTCACAAAGTGCCTAGCTCCAGTTATTGCATTTTGCAGGCAAAGAAATATTCAAATATACCCATACCTGGACGATTGTCTAATTCAGGCAGAAAGCTAGGACATACTTTTGAGTCATCTGGCCTTTGCACAAAGGGTTCTAACTTGTCTGGGGTACACCATAAATGAAAATAAATCACACTTGGTACCCTGTCAACAAATTATATTCCTGGGAGCAAGCTTGAATACAACTTCCCAGATGGCTTACCTCACGCCAGAGAAACACATTCATTTGACAACCTACTTCAAACAAGTGGCCACAAAAACCCTGCCTATCTGCAAGACAAATACTGCAAGCATTGGGGTTCATGGCCTCCTGCATTCTTCTAATTCCATATGCAAGACTGCATATGAGAAACTACAGTGGTATCTAAAAAGCCTATGGTGTCAACATTCTCAAGACCAGACCTAGAAACAATGATTCCCATCATACCTTGCCTACGCCTAGAGTTCCTTTGGTGGGCAGAGGCCTGCCACCAAAACAAGGGACTACCTTTCCCACCACCCCCTGTTGCCCAAACCCTAACAACAGACGCATCAGATTATGCATGGAGGGCTCACCTGGCAGGAAAGTGCATTCAGGGCAAATGGAACCCAAGTGAAATGCACCTGCATATCAATCAAAAAGAAATGATAGCTGTACAGAATGCTCTGACAGCCTTCAAGGACCACATTCTTCCAGGACAACTAATGGTAAAGACGGACAACACCACTGTTATGTGATACATAAACAAGTTGGGGGGTACACATTCCTACCTCCTCTGCAGACTAGCCATGGCATTGTGAAACACAGCCCTGAGCTACCAAGTGCACCTACAAGCTATAGACCTGTTTGCCTATCCCCAGAACTACCAGCTGGACAAATTTTGCACAAGGACTCCCCACAAACAAGCCTGGAAAGTGGATGCTGTGTCCTTCAGCTGGAAAAACCTATCAGTCTATGCCTTCCCCCCTCTGCCTCTGCTGTCCAAAGTACTACTAAAAATCAAACAGGACAAACCAAGGATGACTTTGATTACTCCAGATTGGCCGCGCCAACACTGGTACCCCCTCCTGCACAGCGTGTCACTGTTATCTCCATGGCACCTGCCTCAGACTCCTTCCCTGCTATCTCAGCAGGAGAACCAGCTTCTGCACCCTCAGCTTCTAACACTGAACCTTGCAGCCTGGCTAATTACTTAACCTCTCCTTTACCATCCCTCAGCAAACCTGTGATGGATATCATTTTAGAGGCAAGGAGGCCTAATACTAGAAAATCTTATGCTGAAAAATGGAAAAGATTCTGTGCCTGGAACCAATCTCAAGGGATGAGCACAGCAGCGCCCAGTTTACCTCAGATTTTACAATACTTAACTGAGATGCTTCACAAGGGCTTGTCTTTTTCCTCCATTAAAATCCACGCCTCAGCCATTTCAGCTCATTATAACACAGAACCTCCCCTCTCCTCTCATCCACTGCTCAAGCAGTTCCACAGAGGGGACAAAAATTTGAGACCACCCAGGAGAGCTCCAACCCCAGCCTGGGACCTTAACTTTGTCTTGGAGAAACTCACTCTACCTCCTTTTGAGGCAGCTGCTACTGCAGACTTAAAATTCCTTTCTTGGAAAACAGCTTTCCTTTTAGCAATCACTTCAGCTAGAAGGGTATCTGAATTACAGGCCCTTATGGCAGTGGAGCCTTTCATCATCTTTCATGCAGACAGGGTGTCCCTCAGGACCAATCCCTCCTTCATGCCCAAGGTGGTATCCAGTGTGGCTCTTAATCAATCCATTAATTTGCCAGCCTTCTTTCCCAATCCACAGAATAAAGGGGAATGGATATTGCATTCCTTAGATGTGCACAGACAACTTAGATTCTATTTGGACAGGACTAAACCTCAAAGGAATTCTGAACAATTGTTGGTGGCATTTGCTGCAGGGGCAGAGGGGAAGGCTATTTCAAAGCAAACCTTTTCTAAATGGATAAGCCATTGCATTAATTTCTGCTATAAGCACCATGGAAAACATCCACCAGGGCTGCATCTACCTCTACAGCCTTTCTCAGAGGCGTCCCTACCAGGGACATCCTAGAAGCTGCTACCTAGAGTTCTGTACATACTTTCACCAAGCATTATCATTTGCCAATTTTCTCTAATCCAGAGCTGGCTTTGCCACTGCAGTCTTGCAGGGCCTTATAGCTGGCCCTAATGCTATCTGAATTCCTCCTCCCAACCATAGCTTTGGGAATCTACCCAAATGTAATGACTGCAACAGTGAAACACGAAGAACATAGTACAGTTGTGTACACTTACCATAGATGTAGATGTTCGAGTGTATTCACTGTTGCAGTCCTGGTTACCCTTCGTCCAACTCCCTAACTTCTTTTGACTATACCTCTACTTTCATTTACTATACTTAAAAGCATTTTTGGTGTGTTTGCTTTTTTGTTGGAGGTATATCTTTGTACTTTTATATTTAATTGCTTTCCATTAGGGGGGCACCTGACATCTAGGGCAAGAAAAACTGATGTAATAGTGTCGGCTGCATGTTTTATACCCCTGACGACGTCATGGAAGAAGGGACAGTAACCGACCCAGGACCCAAGACTTTGTTAATCAGGCCGACTGAGGACTACCTGCAAGCAGATAACCCAAATGTAATGACTGCAACAGTGAATACACTCGAACATCTACATTTATGGTAAGTGTACACAACTGTACTTTTTTGTCCCTGGTCCTCCCTGGTCATCTACTTCTCTTAAGAGCACCAGAGAGAAGGAGCCCTCTGAAGGAGATTTGGATTCTGGGGAAGAGTCTTTGGCATGTTCTTCTCAAACCCCTTCTCCCTTGGAATATGAATCTGGGGAATAAGAGTCTATTAGTTCAGACTCTCCCTTAGAAGAACTCTCTTTTGGGGACATTATTTCTTGCATGATGGAATATTTAAAATAGGACTGTTCTCATGTTTTTCATATTCAAAAGAGGTATTATGAACTCTTCCAGATAGTCTCCCAAACCCTCTGCTGTACCTCCAGTCTTGGCTGCCCTCTTAGATGTCTTTTCAGTAGCCTCTGTTGCCCTGATTCTCAACCTTCAGCCCCTAAGAAACCTGACAGATTTTACAAGGTGCCTGTTGATTGTAAGTTTTTGTGCAAATGTCCTTCTGCTGTTCCTTCTATAGTGTCTGTCTCTTCTGACAAACCTTCTAAACTTTTGCCATCCACTACACTATTTCCTTCAGATAAGTACAGTAGAGCAGTGGAAGATCTAGGCAAGCAGGTGTATACTGCTTCCACTGTGGCTTTTAGGGCTATTAATTACCAAACTCATATGACCAGGTATGTTTTAGTCCTTCTTTCTCAAGCTTCTCAGGAAATTTCTGAACTCACTGATTCAGAAGGGAAGGTCTTGTACCTTTCTTTATTGGGTTGTACCTCTCAAGTGTCTCGTCACTCTGTTATATGTAGTTATGATGCAGGTAATGCTTTCTTTAGGGCTGTTTAGAGATGTTACTCTTGGCTTCATCTTCAGCCCATACCTGATTATATTAAGGCTAAATTGTTGGATGCTCCTCTTGATAATAAGAACCTTTTTGGTTCTGCTGCTGCTGCTGAGCTTTTTAAGTCTCTACAGGATAAAGGCAAGGCCTTGCAGGAATTGAAGCATATTTTTGTCTTCTTTTCCTAAATTTCAGTGGAATTATGTATCATTTTTTAATCTTTTCTTCCTCTGGCTTTATTCACAGCTGGGTTTTTTTTCGGGGTTCTAGGATTCATGGCTTCCACCATTCCTATGCTACCTCTAGCCGGGCTGCATATGAGAAAACTGCAGTGGTTCCTCAAGTCACTGTGGCTTCAACACCGTCATTGACTGGATTTCCTATTTCCCTTCCTTCCTTGTCTCAAACTCGAGCTTCAGTGGTGAAGTTATCAGCTTTTTCTCAACTCAGGAGTTCCTTTCCAGTCTCCAGTCCCATCTCAGGAACTTGTTTGGATGCTCGGACATGGGATGGGGAACCTTCTTTGATTTCTTCAAGGTCCAGGATCTCAGGCCTCCCCATCAGAGGTCAGATTGCATCAACATCAATGAGAGGAGAGCTCTCCTTTTAGTTTTTTAGGCTTTTAATTCCCTCTTTTTTCCAGGACCTCTCAAAGTATTCACAGACAATACCACAGTGATGTGGTATATCAGCAAGCAAGGGGGGAGGGGCACAATCCTACCTTCTTTGCAGACTCACTGCTCAGGTTTGGGAATGTAGCTGTCTAGTATCAAGTGACTTTTAAGGCTGTCTACATTCCTTCAGAGCAAAATACAGTGGCAGACTGAGTAGGTCCCAGTACAAGGTTCACAAATGGATGCTTCACAGAAATGTGTTTCTGGACATTGTTCATTGGTGGGGTATGCCACAGGTGGATCTTTTTGTCTCCCCTCTGAGCAGACAACTTCCTTTTCTCTGTGCCAGAGTCCCAAGCCCTTTGGCTTGGAAGGCGGATGCCATATCTTTTCCTTGGAAGGGGGTGTTTCTCTACACTTTCCCTCTCAATCCCTTGATTCCAAGGACCCTGCTCAAGATCAAGCAGGACTCCCTCAAAATCTTGTTGATGACTCCCTTTTGGCCCAGACAGCACTGGTGCACCCTTCTTCACTTAGCCAGAGGCAATCACCACAAGTTACCGTAACAGGCTAACATTCTCACACAAGACTAGGAGTATTTTATTCATCCTCAGTTGTCTACTCTTCAGTTGACACTGTGAGTGATAGGGTTTTGATCCCTCTTAGGCACCTCTTTTCTGAGGACATTCTTAGGGTTCTGTAGAGGCCAGGAAATCTATTACCAGCAAAGCATATTTGTCCAAATTTAAGATATTTTCTGTCTTGTGCCTCTCTCATAACCAGGATCCCTCTGGTTCTCTCTTATTTATGTGAATTAATCCATGCTGGATTGGCATATTCTTCAGTTAAAGCTCACCTTTCAACTATTTCTGCTTGTCTGGCCTTAACTCATCCTCTAGCCTCTAAGTTTGAGGTCAAACAATTTCTTAAAAGTTTCCTTCATATCAGAAATCCCAGGAACCTTATTCAACCTTCCTGGGACCTCAGTTTTGTTCTTGAAAAATTGACTCTGGCTCATTTTGAGTCTGCAGCTTCAGCTTCTTTGCAACACAGTACTTGGAAGACTTCTTTTGGCCCTTAGTTCACCTAAGAGAGTCTCTGAGCTTTAAGCTGTTATGGCTGTTTCTCCTTTTTTTAGTTTTTCATAGGGATGGATTGTCTCTTCGCACTAATCCTCCTTTTATGCCTAAGGTGGTCAGTGATTTGTCTCGTAATCAGTGTATAAATTTACCCTTTTTTTCCTTCTCGACAGTCTGCTAGTGAGAAGGTTCTTCACACCTTGCATTTACATAGACAGCTCAGATTTTATTTGGATAAGAGTAAGGCCATTCGCAAATCTGAGTAACTTTTTGTTTCCTTTCATCCCAGGTCTTTGGATTTAGCAGTTTCTAAACAAACCATATCTTATTGGATCTCTAAGGCTTTTTTTTGTTGTTATTCCTTTCATGATAAATGCCTTTCTTGCTCTGTAAAGGTTCATACTACCAGAGGTGTTGCTTCCTCTTGTACCTTTTTCAAAGGACTGGTCACCAGTTCCATCCTTGAGGCTGCTACTTGGACTACTGTCCTTACCTTCACTAAGCATTGCAAGTTGGACGTTGTTTCCAGAGCAAGAGCTGGTTTTCCCTTAGCTGTCCTGCATGGGTTTCTAGAGGGCTCTTCTGTGCCTTCTTCCTCCAAGGTTTCCTCTTGAGCTTTTGTTACTCTCCCTTATGTAAAGAATACTGCAACATTGATATGGAAGGCTATAGTATAGTTGTATAAAATCTTACCATAACAGTAGCTGTCCTCTTCACTGTTGCAGTGTTTGCTTCCTTCGTCCTTCCCCTTCTGCTCTGGTCTATTCCTTCTGTCTTCCTGGCCAGGAAATCTTTTTTTTCCCTTCTGGATGCACATGTTCCTCCTAGTTCCTAGGGGCAATCATTCCTCTTGGGGCTTTTCATTTCTGAGGTATGTGCGTTTGTACATCACCTTTATGCCCTACGACTTGTGCAGGGACCATACGTGTGATGTACAATGTTTAAAGAATACTGCAACAGTAAAGAAAAGGATATCTACTCTTATGGTAAGATTTTACACCACTGTACTTTTAATGATGGTATTTTCTTATCTTAGCTAGTGAACCGTTTAGGTCAAACATCATGAGCTTGATAATTGCTTGCATTTTTTTGGGCTGACTGGTAATTTGCTTTTGTGTGAAACTTATGCTGTCACTTCTTGCATCCTCTTTCAGGTGACCAAAAAGATCAAGTCTATGCAGATGTTCCACAAACCTGTCATTTCAGCCATGCAAGGTGATCGTGTTGGAATTTGTGTAACGCAGTTTGATCCAAAACAGCTGGAAAGAGGCCTGGTTTGCTCCCCAGATTCTCTCTGCACCATTCATGCTGCCATTATTTCTGTCAAGAAGATTTCCTATTTTAAACACCCACTTCAGACAAAGGCAAAATTTCACATCACAGTGGGGCATGAAACAGTTATGGGAAAAGTGACATTTTTTAGCAAGCCTGTTAGGGAAACTGAAAAAGGTCAAACTTCAAATCGCTTTGATTTTGAGAAAGAGTATCTGTATCAAGATGAATACTTGTCAAAAGACACAAGGTTAGCTGAGGAAGACAAGGAGAACCAGGAAGTGGGTGAAAGGTTGTTGCCTAAGGAGCAGTGGGCTCTGCTTGAGTTTGAGAAACCTGTTACATGCCCCAGGCTCTGCCTTGTAATTGGCTCAAAGCTGGATACAGACATCCATGCAAATATGTGTAGACTTGCTTTCCATGGAGTGCTTTTAGAAGGATTTGAAGATAAGAATTACACTGAAGTATACTTACCCAAGTTGAAACTGTACAAGATCAAGAACAGGGAAGGTCAAGTTGAAAGGGTATGACTTTTCAGCTTTATATCTCTCATTGTTTCATATTTATTTTAAACATTCACATGAATTTTGTTATGGTTGTATGGTAGTGCACATCAGGACCTAGCCATAAAATTGAAGCCTGCATCCTCTAGACAAGTTACAAGTCTATGGGAAGTGAGCATTAAGAAAGATTTTATGTTCCCTTCTAAGGAAGTGCATTTGTGTATTTTGCTGTTTTACCAGTAACTTAAAGGAAAACTCCATTAAATATTTACATGATTCATCATTTCTGCATGTGATGCTTTTCCCCCCCCCCTGTACACGGTCAATTTGAGCATGCTATCCTAGCCTTTTGTGCAAGCCTGCAAAGAGACTTGCAGTAATGCAGTAGCAGTATACTTTACGGCATCTGATACAGTACCTTTTGGTGTTTGATAATTACATCTGTTAACATATTTTGTTTTCTGTTTTCACCTTTTTCAGAGTCTGGAAGGCTGTTGAGTAGCACTTAGCAGACACTTTTGTGCCCCCTCTTCTCTTTCTCACAGAAACACATAGATTTTGTCTCATATTTGGTCATCTTTTTTTTTACTTGCTTCATATTCTAGATGTCAGCACCATATCTCTCAGCTGTCCATATTTTTGCCTTGTATTTTTGGTCTGCTCCTCATAAAATGTGTAGTTTTCTGGCAAATCACTGAGGAACGAAGTTACTAATTAATGGCATACATTTGAGTTTAAGACTTCATATCCTTCAGAAAATGCATGCACACAGAAAATCTATTACTCTAGCAACTTTCTAACTTTATAAAAGCAATATTTAAAATCTGTCCCTATTTTTGGGCCTTTGTTCCCCTATTACTTTAGGCTTTGTCCAGATTTGTACTGTAAATACTTAAAGTAGTGGTGCAAGTCTGTGGTCCTGTCTGCCTTCTATTGGTGATCAGCATTGTTGTTGCATTGTCTAGGTAATTTACTCTACTGTGTTGCCAACAGTTGTATTTTCCTGTGTTTTGATGTGTTGGTTTGTTTTACTGTTTTATTGCACTGCATCATGATAACCTAACATAGCACATTGTAGACAGTTAACTTTTAAAAATGCTTCGGTATTTCCTTTCAGTTAATGTAGTTTTGTAATACTGATTTTGACAGCCAATTTCTCATGTCTCCATGGAGACATGAGAACCAGACAACCAATTTCTCATTGTCAGATTGTCTCCATGGAGATATGAGAACCAGGCAATCAATTTCTCTTTATCAGATTGTTTCCATGGAGACATGAGGGCCAGATACAGTAATGCTACTAAACATGCATTCATTTGGTAGAAAAAAAGCCTCATAATGTGCAATATTATTTTATTTACTTGTTTTCTCTTAAAATGTGTTACTAAATCAGTCTAAGGTACTTAGTCCAGTCATTCCCTCATGGAAGAGTAAGAAAAGACACATTAATTTTTCTTTTGTCATGCTCTTTTAACCTTTTTTACATTGCAGTGCCTACATTTGTTAAAACTGAACAAGAAGAAAGAGGGAAGGGAGAAAAAAAGAACAGCACCTGTTTACAACCCTGTGGAAAAATACTGAAGTCAACATATTTTGTATTCTGTATTTAAAGGGTTAAGCAGAAAAATGTTCACTGCGTGCAAACTGAAATGTTCTGGAAAATGTTGATCACTGAGGAATGCAGGAGTTAATCTTAAACTACTGATAAGGAAGTTAATGGTGCAAGAATAACTGTGGTACTGGCTGGTAAAAACAAGTAATCAAACTATCAATTTTAATGAAAGTCCTCTGTGCTACGTGTATGTACGTGCAGGAGGGTCTATATAAGGAGAACTTAAAGTACAAGTAGCCAGACTGCTGGCATATTACTATCATGTAGCAGATCTCCATGCATGTAAAATAAAGCTGTTTTACTTGCTTACAAGAACTTGGTGTGATTCTTCCAGAATATGTTAGAAGAGTAAAATCTTTTGACATAACTGGCTAGCGTTAGGCGGCCCCTGCATGTGAATCGAACAAAGAGAGGCTGAAAACCTGCGCAGGTGGAGAGAGATCAGGCTCTCCTCGAATGAAAGACCTCCAACTGAAACAGGTTGAAATTAGAGGCCAGTCACTCTTTCCAGATTCAATCCGTGAGGTGGCAGCGAAACAGGGCGGAGGAATCACAAAGGTAAGCAAAAAGAAAAGCTATTTTTTTTGTTTCTGATTGGAATTTTTTGTCTAAATTTTAAGGGACTAGTCAAGGGAGAAATTAAATTTTCTCAAAGTATAAGGGGTATATGTGAATAGATTCCATATACAAGAGATCTCAGGAACAGGAATAGTTTCTGTAAGAGAAATGGGAACAGGAACCAGTTGCCAAAGGCGACAAAACTGAAGATGAAAAGTTTATGTTTGATTTACACCCAAAGAATGTAAAGTATTTAGATAAATGGGAAAAAGATCATGGATTTAGGAGAGGTTTAAATTAGTCAGAATATCAAAAACTAGTTAGAGTACTGTCCAAACAGGCAGGAAATAAGACAAGGAAGCAAAGAAGGTAGGGATTCCCCAGGCACAGAAATGGCTGGAGGAAGCAAATAAAAACATAAGGAACAAAATTTGAAAAAGGGTGTGGTAATTCAAGTGAAAAGATGTGTACTTTGTTCAAAGGAAGATAATGAAACTTCCATAGTCAGTCGTAGTCACCAGAATCCCTCGGCCCCTCCCATCCAGTATCCAGACCCTGCACAGGTTATTGAGGTGCCCCGACCAGGACCCACCGCAATACCAGGCTTCGGTGAGTGTCCCCACGCGTATTATATTACAGAGAGAGCCTGCCAACACTCTTGACTTACATGGCGGAAGTATTAGGAGAGAAGGGACTGGAAAATTAAGGAGAAGGTAGATCAGGAAGGAGAGGAATACCCACTGATAGAAGTGGCAAATCCTCAAGCCGGCAGAAGGCGAGGTCCTACCATATTGGTCTACCGACCGTGGACCCGTGATGATATCCTAAAGCGGTAGAGGGATTCCCCATCCAAAAGTAGATATCGTAAATTCATTACAGGCGTAGGGGCATGAGAATGAGTTATAGATTAAGCTGTAGAATTTGAACAAGTAATAAGGCAAATCCTAGGACCTGATTGGCACCTTATTTGGAACTTGGGACCCCTGCTACCAGAGGAAGGGGAGCCTTGCCGTTTAACTCGAAGTGTGTAGAACCAGAATAAAGACTCTCCTAGATAAAATAGAAGAACATTGGAAGCCCAAAGCAGATTGGACTTGCATTAATCAATGCATTCAATCAGATGACGAAACCGTAGACAATTATCTACATCGTCTCACACAATGTTTTGATGCTCATAGTGGGTTGATTAAGGCAGAAAATCAGGCCAATGACTCGCCCTATGAACAGCAACTGAAAAATGCATTCCTAAAGGGCTGCAAGACAGCCATTGGTAACTTTATACAAAAGCATATGATCACACACAGGACAGCGTCTACAGCCCCTTATGGATTATGCTAGACATGCTGAGAAATACCTGAAGGAAAAAAATAAAAGCCCAGACTTTTACAGTTAGTGAAGAAGGAACTTTAATGTTAGTTCAAGGTTCCGCAAATCCGGAAGAGGGTGGCAGGGAAGAGGACGAGGACGGGAGGCATAAGTCATTCTGAGGATTTCGAGGGTAGGCAAAAGAGGGGAGTGTTTTAAGTGCGGTAAGAAAGGACATTTCGCCAGAGATTGCAGAGGACCGGAGAAACCAATGGTTGCTTCCGGTGGTACCGCATGACTATATGATGGTCAAGAAGACGTAGATGGAGGGTATGAGGAAGAAGAAGAAAGTGAGAATGGGGAAGTAGGTACAAGTGAAGACGATGGGTGGGGACAGGAAATGGCAGAAAATGAGAAATATCAAATGGTAAATCTAACAGCACTAGCATCAACTATGCAATTGGAATCCCAACCAGTGATCACATTGCAAGTTGAACTTCTGTCGTAGTTGGATTCCCAACTACGCCGAAGAAGTGCACCCGCTATCAGACTTAATTTTTGCAATACCGATGGCGGCAAAAGATTTGCTGCACTGGACAGACAAGGCAGTACAGGCATTTACTAGGATCAAGCAACTGATAGCTGGGTCAGCAACATTGGGGTTTCCAGATTACAGTAAGACCTTTATACAGACTGTAGATTGCAAGCAGGGATTTATGACATCTGTTTTAATGCAAATGTATGGAGATAAGTTAAGACCATTGGCCTTTTACTCTAGCAAATTAGACTCAGTAGCACGAGCATTACCACACTGTGTGCAAGCAGTAATTGCAGCCGCTTTGGCGGTACAAGCGTCTGCCACGTTGGTATTGTTCCATGATCTTCGTTAAAGTCCCGCACTCTGTAGCAGTCATCCTTCTGCAGGACAAGTTAACATTTCTGTCACCTAGCAGACATTTATCTTGTATGACTACGCTGTTATCGCAGCCACACATGACAATTGAGAGATGCACTACCTTAAATCCAGCGACATTGCTACCTGTTGCTGAAGACGGTATTCGCATGTATGCTTAGATCTCATACATTCTAAAGTTCTACCAAGACCGGATCTTAAAGATCAACCCTTACTACATGCGGACTGGACACTGTTTGTAGATGGGTCAGCACGCAAAACAGAAACAGGCACCACGCAGGTAGGGTATGCAGTTACTACTGCAACTCAGATAATAGAGGCAAGACCACTCCCGGGAACTTATCCGCTCAAGCAGCGGAACTGATTGCTGTGACAAGGGCATGTCTCCTTTCAGAGGACAGGAATGTCACTATCTATACGGATAGTCAATATGCCTTCTACGGTGCATGTGTTTGCTCAGCAATGGAAAAATAGGGGGATGGTTATAACCTCGGGGAAAGACATTATGCACAAAGACCTAATCCTTGAATTACTACAAGCCGTCCAACGGCCACGGGGTTTGGCCATCTGTAAATGCTGCTCATACCCGTGCTAAGGACCCGTATCACTTGGTAATGCCCTAGCAGACAAAGCAGCCAAAGAGGCAGCTATGTCCAGTACCTTTTCACTTGAAACCACACCTACAGAATTACAACCAACAGATAAATTTGATTTGCAAACCTTACAAGTCATGCAGGAACTTAGCACAGTACAGGAAAAACAACGCTGGACTAGGTATGGTGTTAGGCAGAACAAAGGAATCTATGTGGGACGGATAATAAATATGTTTTGCCTACTAATCTTTTTAGATATGCAGCACTAGTTGTGCATGGCCCTTCCCATCTGGGCTGCAGCTATGGTTAGAATTATCAACCTTACCTTTTGGACCAAGGGTTTCATTGCATATGCAAAGCGTTTTGTCTATCCTGCATAGTATGTGCTAAATACCACGGGGAGGGTCAGAGTTGCTCGGCATCATTTCCAACACCCCTATCCTTTTCATACAATATGTATGGACTTCATCGAATTGACCCGGCACAACTAAAGAAGTTTGTGTTAGTAATAGTAGATGCATTTACTAAGTGGGTTGAGGCTTTTCGGTGACACATCCGGATGCTCAATCAGTGGCTAAAATTTTGGTCAATCACATCGTCCCGCACTTTGGACTTCCTACACGCATCTACTCTGACAACGACGCATTTTGTCAATCAGATCATACAGAAACTGTCTACAGTTTTCCAAATTAAATTGAAACACCATTGTGCCTACCACCCACAGTCAGCAGGGTTGGTGAAACGCCATAACGGCATTCTAAAAGGCAAGTTGAGAAAACTCATGGCTGAGACACATCAGTCTTGGATTACCTGTCTACCTCTAGCCCTCCTTTCCATGCACAACTCCCACCTCAAAAGGAGTCACCCCATTTGAGTTGTTGTATGGGAGACCTTATTACGTCCCGCAGTGGCAAAACTTGTTGCCTGCGGAACATGAGGGGGGTGAGGAGATAGCTGAGTACATGAGGAAAATGCTGACCAATACTAACAGCTGTTTAACGAATGATTGTTTTTCAGGTTCAAGAGACGACAAGATCACGGAAATCAGACCCGCGAGTGGGTCTGGATCAAAATAATAAACGCAAGAATTGGGCATCCTCCAAATGGGAGGGCCCCTACCAGGTGCTAATCGCAACTCCAACAGCAGTTCGGATTAAAGAAAGGTCCTCATGGATCCACCTAACGCATTGCAGAATCATAAAACATTTTAAGTTAAATAAAGACCTGAGTTCCCCTGAGGAACAAACAGACAGCAGCAATCATGAAGGACAATAATGAGAATAAGAGAAAATGGTTCTATTGCAATGTTTTATTGTTTATAACTATTGTGATTGTAATATTTCTGTTTTGGACATTTCTGTCTTTTAATGAAGCTAGCCATTCATAAAGAGACAAACACACCAGCTGGCATCCAAACTTTAATACATATCAAGCGATTAAATATGCATATGCATCCTCAATGAATGTCTCAAATTGTTGGGTATGTACTGCAATACCTACTGTACACAGTGGCTTAATGTTAGGGACAGCCCCTCTGGGAATAAATGATACTTGGAATAGTTTGTTGTTTGAAACCACAGAAGTACCACTGAGAGACAAGGTGGCTGCCTCTTCTGGGGCCAAAATGGAACAGTGTGTTTTCAAAAGATTGGGAAAGTTAAGGTGGGGCTGAGCCAATGTAATTTGACAATAGTTCATAATTGTACCCTAGAAGGGCAGTGTGAGACCAAGTTTGGAGCTATAAAAAGACATCAATGTAAATGATATTAGTTTTGTTGAAAAATGCTGTATGTATATGGCCTGTTATTTAAGGGCTAAAGCCAAATGGGAGTTATGAATTTGCAACCAATATTACCATCAAAACAAATGATTGTTATTTTATTTGTGGTAGGAAAGCATATAAATGGTTACCATATGGCTGGTCAGGAAGTTGTTTTTGGGATATCTGATACCAGCTATCAGGCACGCAAATGCGTTGCCTCAAGGTAAAATACGAAATGCACGTTCTCTTAATAAACCTATTAATCCGTTGGTAACATTGATGCGTCATGGATTTATCACCATGACTTGGCACACGCCAGCAGCAAAGGACTCTCACATATGGACCTAGGCGATGATGTAATTGCTTGGGCTGGTATTTTGCCAGCATATGGGACAGTAAAATCCATCTGGGAACTGAGAAAACTGTCAAAACTGTTAGAGACTCTGAGTAATGCGACATTTTCAGCTAGAATTGGTGACGGACGAATTAATGGCGATGAGAACAGTAGTGTTGCAGAACCGTATGGCGCCGATTTCACCCTAGCGGCGAAAGGAGGTACTAGCGCCTGATACAGGAGTGCTGCTCGTTCATCCCTGATAACGAGCACGCGATTCATAGCCATCTTGAAATAATTCAACAAGTTTCTGAACTGACTAAACCTGGTCCAAACCCCTTGACTGACTTTTTCCAAAATCTGTTTGGAAACTGGGGTTCTGTGTTGATGAACATTTTAATTGCTGTATGTGTTGGTGCAATCATATTTTTGCTGCTTGGCTGCTGTTGCATACCATGTATCAAAATGATAATATCGAAGGTTATCTCTGCCAATGCTACAAAAGCATATTTCTCTGATTATGAGAAGGTATACAACGTATCTGGGATTGTGTAAAATAAACAGTATACAAAATGTTGTAAGGGGAAATGTGGAAAAATACTGAAGTCAACATATTTTGTATTCTGTATTTAAAGGGTTAAGCAGAAAAATGTTCACTGCGTGCAAACTGAAATGTTCTGGAAAATGTTGATCACTGAGGAATGCAGGAGTTAATCTTAAACTACTGATAAGGAAGTTAATGGTGCAAGAATAACTGTGGTACTGGCTGGTAAAAACAAGTAATCAAACTATCAATTTTAATGAAAGTCCTCTGTGCTACGTGTATGTACGTGCAGGAGGGTCTATATAAGGAGAACTTAAAGTACAAGTAGCCAGACTGCTGGCATATTACTATCATGTAGCAGATCTCCATGCATGTAAAATAAAGCTGTTTTACTTGCTTACAAGAACTTGGTGTGATTCTTCCAGAATATGTTAGAAGAGTAAAATCTTTTGACAAACCCCCATTGCACTTGAAAATAACAGAGAAAACTTTAACATGCAAAGAATACCACAAAAATAGTAATATTCAGAAAAAAAAGTTTTCTTTACTTACAATTAACTTATTCCAGTACTTTCCTTCTACCTCCTTTTCATTTTTTTGTAATTTCTGCCATTTGCTGCAGTGGTGACTGTTTTCTCTGTACTCAGTTTTATTCCATGTGCCTTCAGTTTTGCATTGCAGTCCTCTATCATTTACTGAAGTTCCTGGTCAGAGTCTGCTTATAGCATCATATATTGTAAATAGATCCTGGGCTTCTAGAGAATGTAGAGGGAGATAATGCTATTCTTTTTTTTTTTTTTTGGGGGGGGGGTAGGACTTTCTAAACGTTTCACCTACATGTTACATTGTTTACTTGTTAAACTCTATACTTTGTTGTTGCCCAAATTATTTCTTTAAAGAACAGTAGTGATGATACGTGAAAAAGCTTCACCTGGATCAACACTCAAACAAAAATCAGATTCATATGGTTCAAGCTGAAAGAGAGCTTACAGTCTCATATAAAAAGGTTACTCACCATTCATATAAGAGTTTTTCCTTGCTCATCCTTGAATGGTTCAAAGGACAATGGTCTGAAAGTCATTGGTATGCTCATCTGCACCACCATTACTTTCTTAACTTTCTCCATAAAGTAAATGCTAAAGACTTTTTTTCCTTTTCACACAGTCACCTTTTCATGATTACCAATTTGCTATACAAGTGCAAATACAAACATAGTCTGGTAACCAGATAGACACAATCCTTTTATCAAATCCCGAATAAAATCTTGCACACTAGCACCTTGACTATTAAGTCTTCTAGCTACTTACGATATTAGTGCGCAGTGTAACCAAGCAGAAGCTTAGTAGACCCCCCAGTATCCAAACTGCAGGACACAGGTTTCATCAATGTAGTGGTTTGTACATTTTCAATATTAAGTGTAGTTTGTCTGAAACAGCAGACTTGTATATGAGACTCATTATCTTACCTTTGTGTTGTCTGCCCCATTAGAATATTCCTTATCTGCAAAGACCCAAACAAGATCACTGTAACAGTACATCATACCATTAGGGTTTTATTCCACCTACCTTGCCATAGTCCTTTCCAGATTTTTACACAACACTCACTCATTCCTCATACTAAGTGCCCGTGTTGTTTGTAACCTTAGAAGATGTATAATGCAGCATTTTGAATTTGTTTTTTTTTTGGGCAGCTTCTTCAGTTCTCACCAGTACAAGCTTCACATCCCACTTCAACATCATATTTTTCAGCATTGTGTTGGCTCCTGATTATTCACTTCTTCTTCAGAGATCTTTGGCCATTTTTCAGATAAAAATAAATAAGGATTAGGGTGGGCTACAGCCAGCTCTTATCCCCACTGCTTTCTTTTTAGACAGCTTTGGCTGTGTTTTTCACTTGAAGTCAGGGATGCACCAGATTCTTAGAAGAAAATCAGAGAAACTAAGCAAACATGATAGAGCAGAGTCTATGAAAGATACTTCTAAACAGTTAAAGGAAAAAGGCAGTATTTCTGAAGAGGATACTAATTCTCAACTTATTTTTGCACATGGTTACTTTGCAGTCATTTTACAAACTACCTAAGTTCTCTTCACTGATCTTGGTTCTTCCAGATGCTAATCCCCTAATGACACTTGTCCCTGCACTGACATCCTTTGAGACCTTGCATGGTGTAGGTGTTTCATTCACTGAGGATCCTGGTGCATCCCCAGTAACAGACCTCAATCTTAACATTTAATTCAGCTTTTGTAAGTTTATAGGTTCATATGTAAATACTAGGCTAACTGCCCTTGTGGGCCATTTTAAGCCTAGCCAGTTTCCCTTTTGGTGCTTGCATTAACCTATCCCATTTTGTATTAGACTCGCCTTACCCATACTGTGGTTGGTAATTATATATTACCTCCTAGAGGGAATAACTGGGATCATACCATATATAATCTGATGCTTTTGAAATGTCTCAACCCTCATTTGATTATGCTGTATTCACCAGAGAGTATTTCAGTATAGCTTTGGAAACAACATGAACCCAAGTGAATACCTAAGTCAATATTTGCAGAACCAACTGGTGTCTTTGGATAGAACACTGAGATACATATATCTGCAGGTTCCTTTGGGCGATCAAGTGTATGAGGCAGATACTTTCTTCTCAAGATTCAGCTAGGTGAGATTATTTGTTTTCAGTCCTCAAGGTCTTTTGCAGTAAGTGTATATTTTCTTGTTACTGTGAATAAAATAGATACATTTTTAATTTGCCTAGACTGAACTGCCTAAAAAGGGATGCAACAGAATAATGTGGCTTCCTCATGCTAAGTGTGTAGTACCAGTACTTCTCATTGAGATTTTCTTTCTTTTTTTTTTGAAAATCTCTTGATTATATTTTAATTTTCCAATATGAAAAAAGTAACATAGGCACAGTAATAATTGTTCAAAACATGTATACGAATACAAACAATAAAATATATAACAAGTAACTATATGCAAACGTGTTATTTGCCCAATTAAAACCATCCAGTATATATTTTAATCAAACAGAGTTAGCCCAAGCAGTGAAGAAAAGAAAGGAGAAGTAAAATAGAATTTCAAAACCCCAAGAATTAAGAAAGAAGGAAAGTGGTATAATAAGTGTAAGTAAACTTTGAAGCCCAACTCCAGAGAAAAAAAAGAAAGCTAATAGTAAGTAGTGGTCATTATTGGAGAATATGATCAAATAACATGTTACAGTATTCAATGAAGTGTGGTTGTGATTTTTGACTAGACATTAAATATTTATGTGCTAATAAATATTTAACAGCCAGCTGTTTAAATCCAGCCCATGAAAGTAAGGATCTATTCTTCCAGTTTAAGGTGATATGCTATTTTATAAGGGTAAAAAGTGTAATTAAAATGTGTATTTGTAGTTTTTTGATAACCCAGAAGGGGGAATATGTAAAATAGTAAATTTCCAAGTGAGCACCAAAGTTTGTAGGAGCATTTACAGCTCCAAAACTATGTAGATAATCAGCTTTTTGGTTATCACAATACGGACAGAAAGGGGAAGTTGTGGGATAAAAAACTCATAAAAGGACTGAGTAAACGTGATGTATAAAAAACAATCCTTTAATACAAAATGTGAGTGCTTTTGCTGTGCAAACACTCCTTCATCAGACATAACTGACACACTGTTTAAATAATGAAAATGAAAACATTACATTCAATGAGCTTTCTCAACAGAAATAAAGTGACAAGCACTCATAAAAATTTGTCATACATAAAAAACTACTAAAATCCTTCATTAAAAATCAATGCTAGATAACATAAAAGACCCATAAGTAGAAAAACTACCTATACAATTCCCTTTGTTTCAAAAATGGTTTTAATGAAATTTTTTCATTTAAGCCTTTACCCCTATTGTTCGTAGCCTCAACATCCATTTAACCTCCTGTGCTTCTATATAATTCTCTATATCACCACCCCTGTTGCTGACATGCACTTTCTGTAAGACCATAAATTTGAACTGATATGAGGGTACACCACAAGCAGTGTGCTTTGCTAATGCGTTATTCTCAGATCCTGTAGTAATGTCATATATATGTTCACGAATGCGGTCCTTCAACCTCCGATTGGTCTTGCCAACATAAAAACTAAAACACGTCAGGCAGACTGCTAAATACACCAAGTTAACTGAATTACAGTCTGCTTCAATCTTGAAAGTGTAGACTTTACCAGTGTCTGGGTGTGTAAAAATGCCAGAAGTGTCTATACAGCTGCAATACCGGCAACTGTTACAAGGTTGCATAGTAGCAGATGTATGTTCTATAGCTACCCTCTTGTCACCCTGATAACATATTCCTGAGAGGCCTTTTATTTTTAAATGAAAAACTGGAAAAATCAGCGACTATTTTCCTGATCTCATTATTGCTAGTTAGGATTGGCCAATATTTCTTGACTGCATTTGTAAAATTATTAACATTATTACTATAATACTTAGGCATCCGATTGGTGCTATGCCCATTACCTGAAATGAGCAGATCCTCAATGGCTGCTGCAGTATAAGGCCTGGCTGTTGTAGACCGTAGGCCTATAATATTGTTCAGAGTACTGTCCACTTCTTGTGTCTGATAACCCCTATCCAAAAGCCTATCTCTCAAGGCATTCAAGTCAGTTTCAAAAATCGGTTGTTCAGGATTCAACCTGGACATCCGCTTTGCCCTTTCATGATGTTTCTAAAATTTTTGACATCCGGTCTAAGGGACATTGCAGAGTTAGAAATCGCAAAACTACTGCAAAAAAGAGCCATTCAGCCAGTTACACTAGACCATTCAGAGCCCGGAATCTACTCAAGGTTCTTTTTGGTCCCCAAAAAGACGGGAGACTGGAGACCAATATTGGATCTCAGCAGACTCAACAAGTCTGTCAGGAAGACAAGATTCCGAATGGTCACTCTTCAGTCAATTCTGCCCTTCTTACAGAAGGACAACTGGATGTGCTCAATAGATCTTCAGGATGCACTATCACATCAAAATTCACAGACGCTCCAGGAGATTTCTCCGCTTCGGCTGGGGTCCAGTCATTTCCAGTTCAGAGCCCTGCCCTTTGGTCTCACCACAGCCCCCAGAGTGTTCACCAAATGCATGGCAGTGGTCACGGCTCACCTGAGGCGTCAAGGATTCCAGGTGTTTCCGTATCTCGACGACTGGCTCCTGTCAGCCACCACCAGGCATCAGCTTATTCAAGCCAGGGATTACACAATAGACCTTTGTTCTCATTTAGGCATCTCGATCAACTTTGAAAAGTCATCCTTATCGCCCTGCCAGTCTATTACCTTCATAGGCGCAAACTTAGACACTGTTCGGATGTCAGCTACCCTTACAGAACAAAGAGTTTCAGACATTCAGACTCATGTCAGGATCATTCTGGCCAGCAAGAAAGTTCAGGCCAGAATGGTTCTAAAGGTATTAGGTCTCATGGCTGCGCCATTACTCTTCTTCCCTGGCTCGATTCTACATGCGCCTCCTTCAGTGGATGCTGTTCACTCAGTGGTCATACCAGCAACTCCCTATCGTCACCAGATTCTGGTGACACAGACATGCAAAGAACATCTTGCTTGGTGGATCACATCGTCTCAGGTTCACCAAGGCAGGTGCTTTGTACCCCGTCCCCGATAGCCACTGTCACCACGGATGCCTCCCTGATCGGGTGGGGGTCATTATCAGGGCAGGATGGTTCATGGGGCGTGGCAACCGCTCGAGTACCATCTGCACATAAATGTCCTGGAGATGAGAGCAGTGCTTTTGACGTTGCAAGCCCTCAACGACTTTCTTCCCGTAGGGACAATTGCAGTCCACACAGACAACATGTCTGTAGTGTGGTATATCAACAAACAGGGCGGAACCAAGTCCTACCCCTTGTGTCGAGAAGCTCAGACTATGGCAATGGGCGATCTCCTCTCATCGGTTTCTGGTAGCAACGCATATCCCTGGGAAAACCAACATTCTAGCGGACAGATTGAGCAGAGCTATTCTCATGCCTCACGAGTGGTCTCTCAAACAATCCGTAGCGGAAGAGATTTTTCTGGAATGGGGTCGTCCATGTTGCGATCTTTTTGCTACTCCCCAAAACAGCAAATGTCCAGACTTCTTCAGCCTCTTCCCTCTATCAGGCCATCCCCCCAGAGACGCTCTGACCCAGGATTGGCCCCAGGGACTTCTTTATGCCTTCCCTCCATTTCCTCTGATCCCTCAGGTGATCCAGAAAGCTACCGTTTTGAGAGCCAAATTGATTCTCATTGCCCCTTACTGGCCTCGACAAGTTTGGTTCCCGTTCCTCCATCATCATCTGTTGGTGCAGCCGTGGCATCTGGACCCAGTGCCAGATCTACTGATTCACCAATCCGGTCAGCTGCACCGGTCAATCCCCTCTCTCAACCTCACAGCATGGTTGCTCCACTTCCTTCCCTAGCCAGGCTTCCTTTGATCTCTAACCCTGTTAGAGATATCATAGTAGCTTCACTAAAATCCTCTACCAGGAGGATTTACACGAGCAAATGGAAGCGTTTCTCTTATTGGCCTAAGGCCCAAAATATTCATCCTTTAACTGCTCTTGTTCACGCAGTTCTAGACTTCTTAGCAGAGATTTTTCATGCAGGCTCCTCTTCTTCCACAGTCAGAGTTCAATTGGCTGCTATTTCTAATTTTCATGTTGGGATAGCAGATCATAATATTATGTCCCATAGGCTCTGCAGGGCCTTCTTGAAAGGAATTTTCCTACTAAAGCCTCCAATCAGGAATCCTCCTCCTCAGTGGGATCTAAATTTAGTGCTGACATCCTTGATTCTTCCCCTTCGAGCCAGCTGTTTCTTGTTCCCTGAAATATCTTTCTTGGAAAACTTTATTCCTAGTGGCTATTACATCTGCCAGGAGGGTGTCTGAACTTCATGCTCTTTCGGTTCGACCCCTATTTGGTTTTTCACAAAGACAGAGTATCTTTGAGAACTAATCCATCGCTTTTACCTAAGGTCGCTTCAAAAACAATCTGAATCAATCCATGGATCTCCTGTATTTTTCCTAACTATTCAGATAGAGCTGAACAAAAGCTACATTATCTTGACGTCCACCGTCAGCTTAGATATTATTTGGACAGAACAAAAATTTAGGAAATCTGATCAACTTTTTGTTTCCTATGCGGATAATAAAAAGGCCTTCCTGTTTCTAAAGTGACTTTGTCCAGATGGCTTTCTTCGGTCATCACTGAAATTTATACGATCAGGGGAAAACAGCTGTTCTCAAAACCTAAAGCACATTCAACTAGGAGTTTAGCTACTTCTGCAGCTTTTCAAGCTAGACTGCCTTTGGACACTATTTGTGCAGCGCCACTTGGGCCACTCCTCACACTTTTGTTTCCCATTACAAATTGGACTTGGCCTCCAGGGACAGAGCCAGTTTTGGCTCTACAGTCCTCAAGAGTTTGTTCCATTGAGCCACCCAGGATAGAGGTGCTAGGGGCGGTCCCATCAAGCAAGAATGAAGGCGAGATTGACAACTTAACATTAAGTTATGTTCCTACCATAACGTTCCATGTTAGTTGTCTTCTCTCGCCTTCTTTGCCCTCCCTCCTTCCCCTGGCCTGGACAGACCTTGTACAAGAAACTATTATGCTAAAGACCATTCTAACCTGGTCCTTTTCCATCTGTAAGTTTCTTCTTCCTTTGGGAAGTATTTTATGCTTGGTGTTATTGCCCTTTGTCAACAAACGAGATCTGGGTACTTACTGCCTTGCATCATGGGATATGGGGCTGCCTCGAGCTGGTAAAAGGAGTTCTCGAGCTAAAGCAAGTGCCGAGTCGGAGCCGAGGGATCGGCTCCGAACCCATCAAGCAAGAAAGAAGGCGAGAGAAGACAACTAACATGGAACGTTATGGTAGGAACATAACTTCTTATTTCAGACCAGCACAGCCAAAACTAAATGTTTAAAAAGTAGTCCATCTTTTCTTACTGTGCCCTCTCCCTGTTTGAGGCAGCATTGCTTCGTCTGCTTTGTAATGTTAGCAACACAATTACAAAACAGATGCTGAGTCTTGCTGAAAACAGTACATAGCCTTGGAATGCAGTGGTGTTTAAAGGCGTTCTCTAGTCTGAATTTTAGTCTCACACACTGTGCAGATCATGCGTTGTCATTTTTGCAGTGTGGAGTGTATGGTAGTAAGGCATGCCTTAAATTATGAGCAGTTAGTAATCTTGTTTGCAAATATTCTTTAGAAGTATCCTGCACAGTTGCTTTTGGAAGGCTAGGAAGGACTGTTTGTGGTAAAAGAAGAAAGTCAGTTTGGCCCACATTCACTTGATACAGCCTTAAAAAGATAATCACAAACCTTGGTCGTCTGGTGAACTTTCCAGTGTTTATTCATTTGGCAACTTGGGTTGCAGTAACAGTATTTTTGCCTAGTACTGTATCTGAAAAAAGTCTGGCATTATGTTTCCAAATGAAATACCGTTCTTAGATTTCAGAAGATGAGAAAGTTGTGGATTATTTTTCCAAACAAGATTATTGGGTTTATATTCCATTACTGACCATTCAAAGCATCACAAGTGAGATGTTTTGTTCATGGGTTGCCATTCTTTAGATGTG
Source organism: Protopterus annectens (assembly GCF_019279795.1). Classification (NCBI taxonomy): domain Eukaryota; kingdom Metazoa; phylum Chordata; order Ceratodontiformes; family Protopteridae; genus Protopterus; species Protopterus annectens. Next base: position 27,696,906 of record NC_056740.1, on the reverse strand, counting down.
AAATGCCAACAATTTATGTTTTTTATCACCCTGAAACATTTTATGCTGTTTATTGAGGTCGCATTTTGTAGTTGTAGCACACACAAATTCCCACTGCACTTACCTGATAAATTTATATGTCTATGAGCTCAGGTACAGTGATTTAAAATCATATTAAATCAACAACAAACCATATTCCAGAGGGATGTAAAAAGACATATTTTTTAAAAAGCTGAAATGGTAAACTACTGAAAATGAAGTGTACATTAACCTTCTTTAGAGGAAAAATATATACTTATCGGTAGGAAAAAATTGCTAGAAAAAAAAACTTTCATTATTTTTTAATTAGATAGGTCTATGTTGGTGTATTTTTTTTTTTTTTTTACAGATACTACATTTCACACCTGTTTCAATATTTTTAATCAGACAACTTTGCAAAAGTGAGTGACATCTTTTCTGCAGTCCTAATACTCCATCCACTCACCCACCCACAACCCCTTTTCCTCATTTTTGCACATGGGGTAGAGGTGTCACTTCAAAGGTGGCAACTATCTAGATCCAAGGTTTACACCTCCGGGGAGCTAGCCCTGCCTTGGTAGTTCTTATACATCACACTCACTTACGGCCAATTTAGTGTCTCCAGTCCACCTATTGCATGTCTTTGGAATGAGGGAGGAAAACCATGCAAACACAGGGTGGACATGCAGACCCTTAACAGAAGGCACCTCAGAAGAGAATCGAACCAGGAAATCTCATGCAGTGAGATGACAGTGCTATCCAGTCTGCCACTGTGTCGCTAAATAATCACATTTATAGTAGTAAGATTTCATTAGTCTATATCTGTGAAACAGGTAAAAGAGCATTCACTCTGTGTGCACTTTGAGGGTGCTTGAGGCCAAGGCTGTTATACACTTAGATATTCTAAGAAGGTTCAAAGTTGTAATATCCCATGGGAGGTGCTAGAGACATTTTTTTTACCCCAGGAATCATTTATGGAAATGTAAAGTATTTTGGCAGTTTTTAGCATGCCATATGTAAGGTAGCGGTAGATCAATTCATACTTTTAAAAGTTTAAACAATGCAGGCCAGGTTTTATGGCCAGAAGTAAGCTGGAACCAAGCTTGAACCATCACCATGGTACTCATTATAGAATTCCATATGTTCCATGATGGGACCAAGTTAGAAGTGGTAGGCCATCCCTTCTATACTTTTGTGTAGCTAACTTAAAATGATAAAGAGAGAAAGAAATTAAGTTATTTGATAACTAGCATACTGCAAACATTCCCAGGAAAGGATGTTATACTTTGGCCGAGTTTTTTTTTTTTTTTGTTTTGAGTATCAGGTGTTACACATACTTTCTCAGGACTTGCAGACAGCCTTACACATAGTAAATAATAGGCACCAGGTGTCATGAACATAGTTCCCACCTGCTTCTGATTTTGCCACAAAATGTTACACAAAATGTTGAGGATTAAATCATTCTACAATGCTAGTAACTACATTTAGAGATTTGTTTAAATATTTCAGTAAGTGGAAGTTAATACTACAACTTTTATTTCCACAACATTCTTACTGAAAAATAGCTGCAGCTGTCCTGATTTTTTGGCCTTTGTCTCATTTTCTTGGGTGGAGAGGTTGAAAACTCTGAACCTGATGCCGTCACTCTATTCCATAACATAAAATTGTCAGAAAATTATTATTTGACAGTTTTGTGCTTCAGGGAATTTTTAGACTGTAAATGCACTTTTCTTCTGTTAACCAGTTAAGTCAACTAGTCAAGAGAGCCTTTTCAGCCACAGGCCAGACCAGAGGTTAATGAAACACTGACACTTTGTATACAGATGATATACAAAAGGTTGTTAAAAAGCAGCAGGTTGTTATTAACAGTTATGAATAATAACAAAACCAAGCATTCTACTTAGGCTACAATAAGAATTCACTGGAATGTGCCAAAAATTGAAGTGAATCTTATAAAACTGAATTAAAAAAGTTGTTATTAATGCCAGTTATAATGTTAGAAAGAGTAACATTTTAAGCTTGTGGAAAAAATGTGATTGCTGCCAACAATGTCTTTGAAATATTAACATTTGTAAGTATGCTGAGTCTTCTTAGAGGGTTAAAGGTTTATTTCCTTATTGATGTTAGCTGACAACTATTCCACTTTAGAGGTGTCAGCTTTTTAAAGCCTATCTTTCCTGAAGCTACAGAAGAAATAGGACATTTGAGGGTAATGACTCCTTTGTCTTTACAGCAGTGAACACTTTCTAAAGTGCTAAAAAAAATAAAATTGATAGCACACATTTTTAGGCTTGCCATCAGTGGGCTTGTTTTTTTTAATTCTACATCCGTAGTTAGGAAAAAAAAACTTCCTTCACACCTTTAAAATAGTATGATCGCATTGTTTCTAAAACATATCTTCTTAGGGGCAAGTCTCCCAACAGTTCTAGTTATTGGTGGGTTTTTTGCCCTCTGCACCTCTAAGCAATATAATCAACTCCGACGTCCCTGCACCTTGAGGCAAGGGCTATATATGGTCACAGCAACTTCTTTCAGCTAAAGTACATTTTGGACAAGTGCAGGTTTTCTAACACTTGGTATGTCTCATTTCTGGCATGGGTTTTGCAGTATTCTTAGGGTTTATATACTGTTAGAACTGCCTGAATGTGATGGCATACTTTTGCAGTAGATTATTATGGTCCTGTTTGGAAGCAGTTTCTATCTAGCGTGGCAACTCAAGTGTTTTTAATGATATGGATAAACTGTCAACCCTTAGAACTTATCCTGCCAGAAGTGCTGTTACTGTTGGAACAATTATAGAAGGTTTTATTGGGGAATGTCTATGAGGTTGCTTCCTGGTACTGTCCACAGTTTTACAAAGCATTATGAATTGCAATACAGTTCTAAGTAAAAGGAAAGATCTGTTGCAGTATTTATTCAGTGTTTGTGGTTTGGGTCTCCACTTAAGTTTTTCATGCACCACGTTCTGTCATACCTTTTGTTATAAATTAGTTGAGAGAAAAAATGGTTGAAGTACTGTAGTGTAGTTATGTGTGCAAACTCACCTTAACAGTTGGCCTGTCCCCAACCTGTTCTCTTGGGGATTCTTTTGTTTTGTTGTCTTAGTGTTTTGTTACAGATGCATGCAGAGGTTCTTGTTATTCAGGCTTTTAAGCTTGCAAATTAAGGACTAAACTTGTGATGGCTGCATATTGTAATAGCCTGATGTGTGAGATGTGTGTAGTTGTACTGCATTGTCCTGAGAGACTTACCCCACAGAAGCTGTATTGCCCTAGACACATCCTACGAAGAAAAAAGAGGAGGAGCCTACCCTAGAAGAACAGAACAGAACTAAGAAAAATTAAGTCAGGGAAAGCAGCAGGCTGAGATGAAGTTACAACAGATATGATCAAGATATTGGGTGAGATAGGGAAGAAATGGCTCCTGACAGTACTCATAGCAGTATGGAGAGAAAGGCATATTCCCAGATGATTGGAGGATATGCATACTAGTACCAGTGTACAGGAACAAAGGGGGCATCCACAACTGTGGGCAGTTCAGAGGTATCAAACTCCTGTCACACTGCATGAAAGATCTGGAGAGGGTGATTGATATACAGATATGAACAGTAGAAGAAAGTAAGATGGGAGATGAGCAGTTCGGATTCAGATAAAGGATGGAGCACAACTGACTCAATGTTTAGAGTGAGACAGATAGTTGAGAAGAAGTTAGAAATGAGGAAAGAGTCCAACTGGGACTTCCTGGACTTGGAGAAAGCATATGAAAAGGTCCTAAGGAAGTTGATTTGAGCAGTTCTGCAGTGGATCAAGCCCTAGAAGCATTAGTAGAATTTGTGCAGGCTAGGTACAATGACCGAATGACTCAAGTACAAACAGCGTTTGATCTCACAGAGGGGTTCCCAGTGGGAGTAGGTGTGCATCAGGGTTCATCTCTTAGCCCTCTGTTGTTCATACTGGTATTAGCAAACATGTTGGTGGGGACAGTGCAGCAAAGTTGCTGTATGCGGACGATGTGACAATACAGGCACTCTAAGCAAGATCTTCAGCAAAGGATAGGGGAGTAGAATGTATAACTGAAGGCACATGGGATGAAATGGAGTACAGATAAGACGGTTTTAATGACAGCAAATGGAGAAAATCAGAAGAAACTGATAACTGAGGTAGAAGGGAAGATAGTGAAACAGGTTAACCACTTCATTATCTGGGAAGGGTGGTTTAGGAGAGGGGAAGTCAAAATGAGGAGATCAAAGCTAGAGTTAGAAGGGCTGCAGCCAACTTAGCACAGGGTGTCATGATAGTGTATGACAGACAAATGCCAAAGAAGCTGAAAAGGTGTACAGAACAATACAAAACAGTAGTTTGACCGTTACTATTGTATAGTACAGAAACCAGGGCAGTAAAGGCAGAGTAGTTGAGGAAACTAGAGGTGATGGAAAAGAAGTGCCTGAAATAGGTGGATAGGATGCACACTGTGGGACATGTGAAGAAATGAGAACACCATAAAAGAAGCCAAAGTGGCTGCAGTTGCAAAGAGTCAAAAAGAACAGACATGCACTGAAAAACAGAAGACAATCTGGTGAAGAAGATTTTGGGTAGGCAGGAAGCAGGCAAGAGGAAACAAGAGTGTCCCGCAAAGAGATAAATGGATTCTGTGAGAGAAGACCTGTGACTGTCAGGCATGACTGTCGAAGGTAGAACAGTGACACTGAATCTAGAGAGAGGGTGACTGTTGACACTATACCCTACCCTATGCAGAAAAAATAGGAAAATGGGGGTTGATGATAATTATCTTGAGAGAGAGGTGTCTTGCCTCTATGCCACCAGTTACTGGGGATGATGGCAGACAGCTACCTGATATACACACTGTTTTACCCTACCATAGGTTTGGGAGTCCAAATGCTCTTTCTTTTGTTTGCACTGTCAAATGTTTTATATACTGAAGTTTCAAGCTGTGTTTCCAAAATAACTTGTTGGAATCCTGCACTGTAGTTTGGTAGGATGTTTGCAGGGAGGAGTTATACAGCATTACAGAAATCTGGACTGGTTGGCTTGTCCTCTTTGCAGTGCCAGTACCTATATGATGTTCTTCGTGTTTCACTGTTGCAGTCTTCACACATGGGTTATCTGCCTGCAGGTAGCCTTCAGTCGACCCAAATACCAGAGTCTTGGGATTTCTGCATCGAATGCTGTCACCTCTTCCATGATGTCAGGTCGTCAGGGGTATAAAACATGCAGCCAATGCCATTATATCAGTCTTTCTTGTCGAGAAGAAGTCCGAAGCAGAAGCAGTTCACAAGTGCCAGTCGGCCACTACCTGAAATTTTCGTTTTTCGAGTTTCAAACCTGAAGTCTTCTTAAAGCAAAGTACTCCGTTGGGGATTCTTTTTTTCTTGCTCTAACCGATGTCAGAAAAAAATAACAATTGTCTTGCTTGTGGAAAGCAAAAACCTCACAGAGATTTTCAGTCTTACTGCATCACCTGTTTAGGCCCAGACCACGACTTCCCTCGCTGTTGGTTTTGTGCCTTAACGCCCGAACCATTCATTGTCAGGCTATTTTTGTAGCTAAATTCTTTCTCTCTCATTCTCTGTATTCCGAAATGGCTTCGATAAGCCATCCGACTACCGATCTTCCGAAAAAGTGCAAAGACAGACCGCATAGGTCAAAAACTGCTGATGACGCTTCCGTTAAGCTAGTCGCCAGTCTGCCAGTACTCAGGCGCCTTTGCAGTCCCTGCTGCCCGCTTCTACAGATTTGCAGGCCTCTGCTGAGACCCATTTGGAGTCCGGTATGCTGCGAGATGCTTCTTCGACTATGAAACATGCGGATGCCTCTACCTTGGATGGGTCTGGAGCCGCTGTGCAAGCACCGGCTTCTGAGAGTGTATTCCGACCTACCGATATTCATACTAAACTGACTTCATTTTCAACTAAAACTACCAAGTTTTTAAGCCCCAGAGTTTGCACTACGCCTAGAAAACTGATGTCCAAAGCACATGCTCAAGCTCCCATTCCACAAAAACAAATGCTTACAATGGCTGAAGACCTTATTACTCTAATTAGGGGAAGCCTGCCTTCCCCTGCTAAAAGACAAAGAACTGAATTTTCTTCTGATTCTACAGATCAGGAGTCTGATGATTCTGACCCTTCTGATTTCCAGGACATACCCTTATATACCTATGAGGATTCAGATGCAGAGGAATCCATTCCCTCTGCCTCCCCTCCAGAGCATTTTTCTTTTGGTGAAACCTTGCATACCTTAAGAGACCATTTCCGCTGGGAATGCCAGGACTATCCTCAGTCCAAAAAGAGACTCTGGGAATTTTTAGATTTGCCTCAGCTATACCCCCTGACCTGGATATTGTAGATAATGTCTTCATGGAGTCCAGTCTTGCTCCTGACTCTTTACCACCAGCCTCTAGAAAACCTGACAGGTACTACAGAGTACCTGACTCTCACAGATTTCTCTTTAAGAATCCTACTGCGGATCCAGAGACCATTTCCCAGGGACCTAAAGGCATTAAGGCTACTACAGCCAAAACCCTACCCCTTCAGACAGGGATTCTAGAGCTTTAGACAGATGGGGTAAGAAGGTATATACCTCTGCAACTCTTGCCATCAGGGCTTTGAATTGCCAGTTTCACATGTTGAAGTACCAGCAACATATTATGGAACTAATTAAACAAAAAATGGTGTTACTTCCAGATTGTGCAGAAAATAAAGATTTACAAGAGTTAGTGAATTCTGCAAACCAAGTTAGCAAACATACTTTGCAGTGTAGGTTTGATACCTTAGAAGCATCTTGCAGGGCTGCTGTCACTGGGTCTGTACTGAGAAGGCATGCTTGGCTAAAGGAACAAGTCTTGCCAGACCATGTCAAAGCAAAATTACTAGATGTTCCATTAAATCAGGAGCGTTTGTTTGGCACAAAAGCAGAAGTTCTTAAAAAGGTGGAAAAAAACCCGCTAAATCTATGCAAACCATCAAAGATTTCTTACAGGTGCAGCCACCTAGATTCAGTAGGCATTGGCCTTCAAATAACTGGTCCTTTCCAGTCCCTCGCAGGCCTTCTCAGTCCAAACCCAGGGGAAACAGACCACCAAGACTACAGTCTCAGGGTATGCAGAGATCTAAACAATGGAGTGTTTCCACCTCAAAACTAGGGAGTGGTAAGCCACCCCCTTATGGAAAAAGTTGACAATGACTTTCCAGTTATCCTTCCCAGCCATGCCCAAGTACTTGTGCCCCCTAGGAGGAAAACTTGCCCTTCATGCAAAAACCTGGATGTCCATTACTCAGGACCGATGGGTTCTAAATATTGTATCCCAGGGATACAGATTCTACTTCCACTCACTGCCAACCCCAAGCAGGTTGCCAGACCTTCCTCCAAACCAGTGGGCAGAGGTTCAAAAGCAAGTACTTTCCCTTCTCCATATCAGGGCTATTCAACCTGTTCCAGTAGACAAAGGGGACAGGGTTTCTACTCCATACTGTTCCTGGTGCCCAGAAAAGAGAGCTCTTGGTGCCCTATCTTGGATCTATCAATTCTCAACACCTTTCTGGTGGTCCCAAAATTCAGACTGCTTACATTGCAACAGTTTCTTCCTATGCTAGCCAAGGATGCCTAGTTTGTCACCCTAGACTTAAAAGAAGCTTATCTGCACATCCCCATTAGGGAGTCTTGCAGAAAATATCTACGTTTCGTGGCAGGCTCTATGCACTATCAGTTCTCTGCACTTCCCTTTGGCTTATCTACTGCGCCCAGAGTATTCACAAAATGCCTGGCTCCAACCATTGCATACTGCAGGCAGAGAAATATTCAAATCTACTCATACTTGGATGATTGCCTGATTCAGGCGGACAGTCAGTAATTGCTACTTCAGCACCTGGCATTTGTAGAAAGACTTCTAACTTCACTGGGATACACCATCAACGAAAATAAATCACAACTGGTGCCCAGCCAACAAATTGTATTCCTGGGAGCAAGCTTGAACACAACTTCCCAGATGGCATTCTTCTCTCCAGAAAAGCAAGTCCATTTGACAAACTATTTCAAACTAATGGCCACAAAAACCCAGCTATCTGCAAGGAAAATACTATAAGCCCTATGGTTCATGGCCTCATGCATCCTGCTAATTCCATATCCAAGACTGCATATGAGGAAACTTCAATGGTACTTAAAAAGTCTCTGGTGTCAGCTTTCTCAGGACCTGGAAACAGTGACTCCTATCATACCTTGTCTAAGGGCAGAGTTCCTTTAGTGGACAGAAGCATGCAACCACAACAAGGGACTTCTTTCACTCAACACCTTGCCGCCCAAACCCTGACAACAGATGCATCAGACTATGCATGGGGGGCTCACATGGCAGGCAAATGCATTCAAGGCAAATGGAGCCCAGAACAAATTCCATTGCATTATCAACCAAAAAGAGATGCTAGCTGTACAGAATGCTCCGACAGCCTTCAAATACCTTATCCTTCCAGGACAGCTCCTGATAAAGACAGACAACACCACAGTTATGTGGTACATAAACAAGCAGGGCGGAACTCATTCTTACCCACTCTGCAGGTTAACCATGGCTCTGTGGAACACAGCCTTGAGCAACCAAGTACACCTACAAGCTCAATTCCTGCCAGGCAAGCAAAATTCACTGGCAGATGACTTAAGCAGAAGGCTACTGGAGCCTCATGAGTGGAAACTAGAACCCATCTCATTCAAACTTCTAACCCAGAGGTGGGGAACACTGGAGGTGGACCTTTTTGCCTCGCCCCAAAACCACCAATTGAGCAAATTGTGCACCCGGAACCCTCACAGCAGAGCCTGGAAGGTGGACGCCTTATCCTTTACATGGGAAAACCTCTCAATTTATGCCTTTCCTCCTCTGCCCCTCTTCTCAAAGGACTACTCAGAATCAAACAGGACAGGCCAAGGGCAATCCTTATTGCACCAGACTGGCCACGCCAGCACTGGTACCCACTCCTCTGCAGTCTGACAGCAGTGCCACCCTGGCACCTACATCAGACATCTTCCCTGCTGTCTGAGCAGGAGGGACAGATTTTGCATCCACAGCTGCAAACCCTAAACCTTGCAGCCTGCCTTATCCCCAGAATACACCACCAGCATCCCTCAGCGAACAGGTGCTGGACATCATCCTTGAGGCCAGAAGGCCTAGTACTAGGAAATCCTATGCTGAAAAGTGAAAAAGATATTGTTCTTGTAGTCAGTCTCAAGGAAAGGACACAGCTGTGCCCACCTTACCTCAAATCCTTGATTACCTAGCAGAGCTGATCCACAGAGGCCTATCCTTTTCATCCATTAAGATTCATACCTCTGCCATCTCAGCTCATTGTAACACTGAGCCACCTCTCTTTTCTCATCCTCTCATCAAACAGTTCCTGAGAGGAGCTAACAATTTAAGGCCCCCTAGGAAAGCTCTCATCCCAGCCTGAGACCTTAACTTTGTGCTGGACAAGTTCACACTTCCCCCTTTTGAACCTGCTGCTTCAGCAGAGTTAAAATTCCTCTCCTGAAAAACAGCCCTATTTCAAGCTATTACTTCAACAAGAAGAGTGTCTGAGTTACAGGCACTAATGGCACAGGAGCCCTTCATTATTTTCCATGCTAACAGGGTTTCCCTCAGGACTAACCCTTCCTTTATGCCCAAGGTGGTATCCAGTGTGGCTTTAAACCAATCCATCCATTTGCCAACCTTTTTCCCTAATCCTCAGAGTAAAGAGGAAAGGATCCTGCACTCCTTGGACATGCACAGACAGCTCAGGTTCTACCATGACAGGACTAAGCCTTTCAGAAAATCTGACCAGCTGCTAGTCAGCTTTGCTACAGGGGCAAAGGGCAAGGCCATTTCGAAGCAATCCATTTCAGCTACAAGTACCATGGAAAACCCACCCCTCTGGGGATCAGAACTTATTCCACTAGAGCTACTTCAACCTCTACAGCATTTCTCAGGGGAGTCCCTACCAGGGACATGCTGGAACCTGGAGTTTTGTACACATCTTCACCACTTACTATTTTTTCTAAACCCAGAGCTGGATTTGCTACAGCAGTCTTACAAGGCCTGCTAGCCAGCCCTAGCACTTCTTGACTGTCTCCACCCTTCTTCAGCTTTGGGAATGAACCCAAGTGTGATGACTGCAGCAGTGAAACATGAAGAACATAGTACAGTTGTGTACACTTACCATAAATGTAGATGTTTGAGTGTATTCACTGTTGCAGTCCTGGTTTCCCTTCCTCCAGCCCCCTGGCTTTCTCTGTCCTTTGTACCTATCCTCTTTATGGCCATCTTTTATGGCAGGGGTATTTACTTTTTACTGGAGGTGTTTCACACCATGTAATAGCTTCCTATTTTGGGGGCTCCTGACATCTGGGGCAAGAAAAACTGATGTAATGGCGTCGGCTGCATGTTTTATACCCCTGATGACCTGACGTCATGGAAGAGGCAACAGCATCTGAAGCAGAAAAACCAAGACTCTGGTATTCGGGCCGACTGAGGGCTACCTGCAGGCACTTACATTTATAGTAAGTGTACACAACTGTACTTTATGAATTGCAGTAGAGACAGGGAAGCTGATGGTCATCTAGTGCTAGGGGCGGCCTGTGCTATTGGACTGCAGCCCCCTCAACTGAAACTAAAAGAAATAAAAATAAAAAAGAAAAACGAGCTTAAAAATTTGCGGACTTCGCGTATGCGCAGTAGTCCGGACTGCTGCTGAGAGTCTCTGCGCATGCTCCAGGCAGTCCTGATAGGGAAACATGAGGAACGGAGCTCCCAGAAGTCTATGCAGTTTTAAACTGCATAGACTCGCTGGGAAAACACGTCGGGGTCGGACTGCAACACCAGCAGTCTGGAATTGCTGCAGTCTCTCGTCGGGAAGATCTCGCGGGTGGGTCTGGAGTTGCAGGCGGGGTTTGGATCTCGCGGGTCTTTGGATGTATTGCAGATCGCGGGCAGGGTTTGGATGTACTTGCATTGGATTTATGGAGAAAGGACATTGAAGTTATGGTGATTTACTTGCAGGTAAGTGTATGTATGGTGATTTTACTGTGTGTGTGTGTGTGTGTGTGTGTGTGTGTGTGTGTGTGTGTGTGAATGCCCCAGGTGCAATATACTGGTGGTTACACTCATGGTGGTGTGGTAGGGAATACCTCAGGCTTGAACCCTGTATGCAGGTGTTAAAGACTTGAGTTCCCTACCCAACACCATTTGTAAAAAAATTGCAGATTTTTGCCTCATATTTGATCTAATCTGTTCCTCATAATATCTATGGTTTGTAAATGTTGCAATGCTTGATATTTGATGGTGCAGTAGTAGCATTGTTGCCTCACAGCTGCAAGTTCTCAGGTTTGATTCTTGGCTGTGGTTCCTTCTTTGTGGGGTCTGTATCTTCTCCCTGTGTTTGTGTGGGTTTGCTTTTATTTGATGGTGCAGTGGTAGCATTGTTGCCTCACAGCTGCAGGTTCTCAGGTTTGATTCTTGGCTGGGGTTCCTTCTTTGTGGGGTCTGTATCTTCTCCTTGTGTTTGTGTGGGTTTGCTTTTGTGTCCTCCCATGTTACAAAGACATGTCTGCATTATTTCTTCCTGGGCCTCTGCTGAAAATTGTTTTTTTGTTCCAAGTCAGACTGTCCTGATTAACAAATGTTAAATAAAATTGACAGATATTTGAATTTCAGACTTCTTAGTCTTCAGAAAATACATAGTAAAACAACTTTTTATTCTAGCAATAAATATATAGTAACACAACCTTTTATTATAGCAATTTTTAAGTTTATAAGATGACTATTTGAAATTTGTCCTTATTTTTGGGACTGTAATACCCTGTTAGTGGCTTTGTCCAGGTTTTTTGTGCTAAGGTTGACAGCTATGGCAAGAACTGAATTCACTGAATATGTTTGAGGGCTGTATTCCCTCATTACTGGGTTTGTCCAGGTGTTTTGTGCTAAGAGGTTGACAGCTATGGTGAGAACTGAATTCATTAAATGATAGCCATTTAAGTTTCAGTCTTCCTCTCTTTCACAAAGCAGCTGATTTGGCGTAGTGGTATGTTGCTCTTGACTGTTTTGCACAGGGACCTTGGCTGTAAAATGTACGGTGGTAACACAGCATTTTTCTTTCACAAAGCAGGTGATTTGGCATAGTGGTATGTTGTTCTGACTCTTTTTTGCACAGGGACCTTGGCAGTAAAATGTATGGTGGTAACACAGCATTTTATTCTAGCAGCTTTCCAAGATTATACAAGCAATTTTTAAATGTGTCCCTGGTTTTTGCCCTTTTGGCCCACCCCAATAAATTTGGCTTTTTCCAGACTTCTTGTGCTGCGAAGTTGAGATGCAGTTGAGTATTGAGTAGATTTTACAAGGAGCTGAGAGCTGCAGGGGAAGAGAAGTTTAGTGCTGATTATGCTAAGTCAGTTCACATTGCTAATAGCACAACAGGTTGTGTACTTGCTTTTGATGCAGAAGGTTGTTGGTTCTACTCCCATAAGGGGTGAATGCTGCCGTACTGAAAGTTAAGATACTAACTATGAGCCTGTTATCAGTTTGCCATCCATTTCCTATTGCAATATTACTAGCTTATTTTTAATGTAATTTAGGCAATTTATTCCTCAGGGGCATCAGACACTTTATTTTTCGATGAAACCATGAAATATAAAGGTGATTGCTAGCAGCAACCTCTTCATTACAGATTTATTTAACGTGGAATTATTTAGATGACTTTTTTACTACTTCAGAGATTGTGCATATTTACTGATAATGGTGGACTGTAGAATTGTGCATATTTACTGATAATAGTGGACTGTAGAAGTTTGAGTAGACTTTTATGATGGAAATGTTCTGAATTGGGCAGTTTTGTTTCATTGTTTACTGGAAAAATGTTCAAAGCAATAGGAAGGTGTATCAAAGAGCACATGTATGTTTCATATGCAAGGGGCCTATGATTTGAAAACAGCCCAGAATTAATTTTTATCTGCCATGGGTAAAATGTATTTTCTTTGACTGTGGGTTTTAATGTTGTTTCAATGAATGTGAGTTTCAAGGGCAGAGAAGTTTTAATGCCAAGTTTGTTTAGCAGATGTGTTAGTGTATGTGCTGTAAAATGCAAAATAAAACTTCCAAATGAAGTTCAAATCATCATAGAAGTAAATCAGTATGCACATTAGTGTTTATGGTAAATGGAGTGAAATAGCAAAGTAATGAATCATTGGAATGGCTGCAGGGGGAGGCTCCATTCGACCATGGTTTTGTGAGGGGGAAGGGTGGCAAACTTAGACAGCCCCAGCTGAACTATACCTCCCAACTGTCCAGATTTTCAAAGAATGAATAGTTTTTTTGCTTCTTATTTTTGGTTTGTTCCTCATAAAATTTGTGGTTTTCTGGCAAATCATTTAGGAATTAAGTCACTAAATAATGACACACTAGTTTCAGACTTCATAACCTTCAGAAAATTGCATGCTAAAGTAAGACCTGTTCTATCAATTGTCCCAGTTTATACAAGAGCAATGTTTAGTACTGTTTATATGTTCCCCCAATATATTTGGCCTTGTCCAGATTTATTGCATCAACAGGTTGAGAGGTACATGCAAATTGTTTTATAGAATTAGGCATAGCCAAACCTCTCAACTGTCCCTGAATTTGGCTCAAAATGTTGCTCTTCCCCTAATAATCCCTCTGCAAAATAGCAATTTTGGAAGAAAACATGGAGGGTTTACAATTAAGAAATAACTGTAATAATCAGAGTTATAGATTACTTTTATTTCAGAAATGCATGTAGACTCTTTTATTTTGTCAGCTGCTCAAGTTAGCAGTACTAATATTAAAAAAGTGTCCCTTCTATTACAGGTTCCCAGCTGTATTGTGTGGCTATTTTATATTGTTGCATCACATTTTTGGTCCATTTTTCATAAAATTGTGTTTTTTGGCAAATTAGTGGTAAATCATTAAAGACTGAAGTTAGAAAATAATGACAGGCATTTGAGTTTCAGATTTCATATCCTTCAGAAAATTCATACTAATGCAAGACCTACTATTCTATTATCTTTCTAAGTTTATAAGAGCAATATTTAAAAATTGTCCTTATTTTTGGGCCTTTGTCCCACTTCTATGTATGGCTTTGCCCAGATTTCTTGCTCTGAGGGTGAGAGGTATGACAAATGTGTTAGGGCCATCACCGTCAGCCAGAAACATTTCAAATTGTGACATACTTGTTGCACCCCACTCCCCATGTAGTGACTCTAGATGTGTCCAAGCAAAGCAAGGAGCAGTTATGCAGTGTAAATGTGCAGGGTATCCCCCATACAAGGTAGACACAAGTACTACAGTGGCTTTTCATCTGTTCTTGATTTTGCAGAATGGTCTGGTTTCTGTCATATTTTTGTACTGTTGATTTATGCTTATTACTCAAAGTGCCTGTTGCTCTGTGTTTTAAGTAGCAATGCTTTAATGACCATCAAGTAAGCTTGTCTGAGATCATAACATGCAAGTAAGCTTTAATAAGCATACTGTTAAAGAATTGCCAACATTGAAGCCTTTCTGTTGTTGCCATGCAGAGAATACTTAACTAGATAATGTATAAGCATTGGATATTGAAATGAATATGACAGTATTTGTATTAAAGGACAGGATTACATTATTTTAAGAAGCTCATTACACTTGTTGGAGACTTCTAGTGATCTTGAGGGCTTTACCAGTAAACTAAACAGAATGCCATTCATGTGTGGTCCATAACCTGTACAGTAATAATTTAAGCAATGTATCTTGAGCTTGTTTCTTGTTTGCTTTTCATTTTTACTTTGATCGTGTTTTCCCCATGAAACAAGTAGATAGTTGTCAGGCAGCAGGTCTGTTCTGGATAAGAAACATTTATAAGAAACATTTTTACAAGTGGGGGCATCACAGAGATTGTTACTTTCAGCATGTTACTTGGTGCTTTAATAAAGCTGAATATAAATTATAATTAGAACTGCAGTGCATGGAGAAGTAGTTTGAGTTGAGTGCTGCTTGTTTTTCTTATACTTGATTTTGACTGGCATTCCCGTAATGTATTTAAAAAGTAATTTATTTTTTCATGCCTCACAGCCTTTTTGTTTCCATCTAGATATTAAGTAAGCTGTCATGCAGCCAATGCATTTAAATATTTTTATTCTTTTACACTTCATTTGTCTTGATTGGACTCTCATAATGAGGGTTTGGCACCCAGGGCAGCATATTTAATTAAAGTTAGTTTTTGTGGTTTTGAGCATAGCCCCTCCCCTTTCTAGTTGGCCGCAACCCCTTCCCATTAACCCCACCCATTCAGCTATCCCCTGCAGCCCCCCTTTGATTTGAAGTCACCAGCCACCACTGTGACTAGTGCTATGGCAATATCCTGTAGTGTAGACCTTCAACAGCAGGAACTGTCAGAACTTGTCTGGTAGGCACTGGAATTTGTTTGGCATATGAACATTCCCAGGCTGCTGATGTTGATTTCATTGTCCCATGATGCTGTGCATTCTTTTGCCGCTCCTGTTCTTTCCTGTTCAAAAGCTGGCTACTATTTTAGAAATGAAGGTGTTTTTCTCTGCAATTGTTGACATTTGTTGAGGGATTCCCTCTCTTTATTTATTTTTTCCTTAGTAAACATTTGAGCTATGTTTTAATTTTTAGCAGATTTTTTTCATATGTTCTGTTAATCTAATTTGACAAGTCTAGGTTGCTGACACAGTTATGGCTTTCTTGGTGTCAAACTGAGCCTCTGGAATGCAGATTCTGCCAGTTGTGATGCATATTAAGTGCCTGATTTGTTTAGATTTTAACCAGTGTACTTTTGCTTGTTCATGTTGTTTAATATTCAGTACTACCCATGTACTATAGACATACAGCTCTTGAGGACTGCTGTGTCCCAGCATTTTTTTTTCTTGGATCTCAGTGCCTGAGGGAATGAGCATTCTTTGAAGTCAAGAGTTGTTTAAAAATATTTATTTTTTTATTTAACATTTGGTAACCCAGTTAGGTATACTAATCCAAAGATGCCGTTCAGGCAGTCTGGGCCATAATAGCTGTAATGAGAACATCAGTCGGTGAGAGTGGGAAACCTTAGAAATTTCTTTTGATGGAAAAAAAAAGGGCAAACAGACGAGTGTTGTGTTCTCTTGCACTCCTGTGAACATTTAAAACTTGGTAAACAGTATGTGTTTATTTTTATTTATTTATTTAAAATTTAGTAACTGTGTAAGCAGACTGATAAATTGACCCTTTTCAGTCATGACCCAGAGGGACAAAGTGAGTAATACAGTGGATGTGATATGATAAGAAAAATGCGCATCAAAAATAAATACACACAGAAAAGGGTTAGCAAGAAACAGCAATAATCACAATATCTCAAGTATTGGGAGAATATGTACAGTATTTACAGGGTGGAGTTCTTGTAGCATGATAGCTATGTATAACACTTGTAAATATTCCAGTTACAGTAAGTCTAGAAACCTTGTCCAGTGTGCAAAAGTAATTACAAGGAGTTTCTTCTAGTTGTTCACTCAGTTTAGCCTTGAAGTCACCCAGTGTGATATCATGAACATGTTTCTCATAAGTTCAGGCAGTATTACACAAGCTAGGAGTGAAGTTGAAGCTCCGTATTCTTTTAGTTATCTTGCCCAGGTTTTATTGCAGGCTCTTTGGTAGAGTGGGGTTAAGCCCCAAGCAACCAGTGTTCATAGGTGTGTTCTAGGCTAATGGCCCTGGAGCCTTTACAAGCCTAGCTCATAGGATTACCCTGGCATCATGCCACCCGACCTTAATTCCCAGTCCTTCTGTCGAGTAGAGCCACGGGAGTGATCCCCGGGGTGAATTTTCTATTTCCCATCCGCTCATCAAGATTTCTCTTGGAGGGCCAGTGAGGTGCTCTGTTTGACATGTATGGGAAGTCTATTCCATAGCATTGTCAGTCTCTGTGTTACGAACCTGTCCCTCCAGCATGTTCTGTTGATTGTGGTAATGAGGTTGAGGTCTCTGAAGCGTGTAGTGCGGTGGGATTGGGATTTCTTTAGATGTAGCATTTCTAAAAGAGCTGGGTCAGACATGGCTTTATAAGTCAGGCAGAGATCACCTCTAAGTAGGTGATATGAGACAGAGAATAGTTGGAGTTTTTTTGAGTCTGTCCATATAGGACAAGTTTTTAAGGCACAGGATCCTCTTTGTGAGGTACTTTTGCGACCTCTCCAGTTGTTGCAGGTGTCTAATGAGGTACATGCCAAATGGGGCATTGTACTCTATGATTGGCCTAATGAGGGAAGAGTAGAGGGAGACAATGACCTCTTTCTTCCTGGATGTAAAATCCTTAGTAATGAGATGTGCCACATAGAAGGTCTTTCTGACCACAGTGGCAATGTGATGGTCAAAAGAGAGGTTGCTGTCAACCTGTGCTTCCAGATCTCTCATAACGCCTTCTGTGTTCTTTGGACTACCATCAATGTGTTAATTCATGGGAACTGGGTTTTTCCCAAAGGGGATGACGACGCATTTTTTGGCATTGAGCTAAAGGCCATGGTTCTGACACCAGTCGTTGGTCTCAGTGAGACCTTTCTGTTGGATGTCAACATCACTTGGGGAGTTAATAATCGCTCCCAACTAGCAACTGTCTGCGAACCTTGTCAGCCAGAGTCCCTTTCTGTTGGCCTGGACTTCAGAGAAGTAGATAAACAGGAGAGGACCCAGGACCGAACCCTGTGGGACTCCACTCATGACTGGTCAGCAGTCTGACTTGGAGTCAGCTACTTTCACACTGTGGGTTCTATCTGTGAGCCAGTTTGCAACTCACCTGGTGATATAGAGGTTGAAGCCTAGCTTAGTGAGTTTTTTTTATTATTCTTGAGTGGGGAATGGTATCAAAGGCCTTGGCCAAATCAAGGTAGGCTGTATGAACCACCTTACCTTCATCCACAGCTCTGGTGACTTGACTCAAAGAAGTCGACCAAGTTGAGCAGGCATGATCTGCCCTTCACAAAACCAAACTGTGTGGGATCCAGAGTTTGGAGATTCCCTACATCTTTGTTTACTAGGTCCATGATGATTTGTTCCATAGCTTTGCATAACAGACTTGTCAGGCTAATGGGGCAATAGTTCCCAGGGTTTGTAGTCGCTCCTCCTTTGTGGAGAGGGATGACTGTAGCAGTGCGCCATTTGGTAGGGACAAAGCCTGAGGTGAGGCTGTGATTGAACAGGGCATACAGGTGAGGTGCCAGTTCACTGTATAGTTCATGTAGAACACAGCCAGGAATATTGTCAGGTCCCACAGAAGCTGTATTCTTGGCCTTGGACAGTGCTGTTTTAACCTGTGGAGCAGTAATACTGGGTGCCTGGCAATCTACTGGTATTGTGATTAGTCCCTGGGGGGGGTAAAGTTGGCAATGAATCTGTTGGCCAGTATATTGGCAATCTCTGTTGGCTCAGTATAGGGGAGGTACCATTGTGCAGTAGTTCAGAGCAAATCTGGGTATTGCAGTGGAGATTCTTTACATAACTATATAAGGCCTTGTGGTTGTCTTTACTATCTGCTGCAATTCTGTTTTCATAGCTAGCTTTAGAGGATTTGATGAGGGATCTCACCTTTTTGTTGAGGCTAAGGGAGTTTTTCCAGTCTTGGGACTTCACCTTGTTCTACATCAGTTTCCTCCTCCTGTTGTAGAGTTTGTTTATGGCAGGGGACCACCAGATTGGCTTCCTTTCTTTGGAGGACTGCATCTTGGCTCTGTTGGGTATGGCGAGATCCATGCATTTGTGTACGTGTTCGTACAGTGCATTTGTGTATGAGTCAGCGGTCGTGCAACTATTCTCCATTTGCATGGGTGCCATGAAGTTAGTCACTTCTGTTTTTAGGAGCCCAAAGTTAGCTTTGGAGAGGTTTTTCATGGTGGTTACCTTTGTGGCCGGGGGTTTGAGGATTTCCAAGGTGTTTAGTTTGTGGTCGGATCTAACCAGGGAGGAGTTGACTATTGCTGTAGAGCAATGATCGCCCATGTTAGTAATGACCAGGTCAAAGATGTCGCTACCTGTAGTGGGGATAAGAACGAGCTGGTCCAAGGTGTTGGAATTAATGAATTCCAGGAAATGTTGGGCAAGTGTATTGGTACACGAGTAGTTTTTCCCAGATAATGGAGGAGTAGTTGAAGTCACTCAGTATGACAGTGTTAGGTTGGACCCAAATATTCCCCAGGGTGCTTAGGCACGTGGAGTGTGAGTCTTGGGACATGGTTGGGGACCTATAGCAGGCTACACCCTGAATCACTGTCTTACCCAATGTTAGCTGCACCAGAAGTATTGCTGATGTGTTATGTTGGGCTACCAGTCTGGAGGTGTGCGCATCCTTTATGAATATGGAAACACCTCCGCCTTTGAAGCTTCGGTCCAAGTTCTGGGGCTTAAAGGTGTGGAATGAGTTATAGCCAGGTAGTATAGGGATGCTTTCTGCTACCTTGAACCAGGTCTCTGCACCAGCACAAATGTCAATGTTCTCCATTTTAAGGAGTGCTTCAAGCGAGTGCATTTTGAGATGTAGACTTTTAGCGTTGAGCAGCATGACCCTCAGATTTCATTTGTTTGTAGCTGATACGATGGTAATTTGGTCTTTGGAACACCACCTAAAAAAGGCACTATGAGGTGGCAAGATCCTTGGCCAGTATCTGGAAGCCCAGGGGTGACAGTTGCAGGCCATTTCTGGCAAAGCATCAAGGTCTGTCGATCATGTCATCCCAGGCAGACAGATACTGGATTCCCTTAGAAGGACACCAGAAACTTAGCCAATTGTTGAAATCAATCATTTTCTTCTTGTACTGTGGTATCATTCTGGGTGATGGTAGGATGCTGCTGAGGGTTAGGGTTATCCCCGCCTGGGCTACATAATCTGAGAGCTCCTCCATGTCTCTCTTCATGTAGTCCAGGGAGGTACGTCTCAGGTCATTCACACCCACATGTACAATGACAGAGTCATATTTGTACCTGTTGTTGAGGGACCTGAGTGCGTGCGTTTTGTGGCAGATCCTGGCACCTGACAGGCAGCTGACTGTTGCTTTCTCCTTATTCAACCTAGTGAGTCGGACATCAGTGGGCCTCACTATCGAGTCACCTATAACTAGTTTGTTGGGCATGCTGTTTTGCCTTAGGGGCTTTGATTAAGTGGCACACTGTTTAGGAGAGTTATGTGTCTCGTGATTAGTGTTGTGTTGTGGTGGTCAAGTGCGTTTTTGCCTTGGAAGCCTCTGTTGTTTGGGTAGATTTTTATTGAGAGCCACCGTGAAGGTGGGTGTGTGGTTTGTGTTTTTATGTGAAGGCAGTGCTGGTGTGTGTTCTGGAGGGCTATGTGTTGTGGGGCAAGAGTTGACCTTCTCCTCTTGACCAGCTATTCCGGTCTTGGCTGGAGATTCCGTGGCCTCCAATTTGGATGTATAAGTGCATCTCTCGCAAGTGTGAGGGTTTGGAGGTAATAGGAGAGGGGTGTAGGTGTATATGAGGCAGTTGCTACATTGCCTCAGGATGCTCAAGTTCACCAGTTTAATAGGAGAAAGCACAGGGAACTGACCTTTAGACATGCTTGGAGGAATGGGCATTAATAATAATAAGTACTGGAGCTGTTTCCTTGTAGAACGTTTAGTGCTGGTAGAACTTTTGTGTGCTACAATAATTGCTACAAGAAGTCTGGTAAAGTGCTAGACAGCTAGACTAATAAGCTAGTAAAAGTGCAGGAGAGGAGAGAACTAGCAGATCTAAGGGAAAATTTGAAGAGCAGACTTTGGCACCGCTTAGAAGCTTACAAACAGTCCTGGATGCAGCAAATCTCTGTCTGGACTAGACTAGTTACAGGAAAGGCGGGAAACAAGAGCAAATGTGTGCTTTTAAACCAGAAAGTTGAAAGAGATTGAAAAATTGTCCAAACGGCCAATAAACTACAATTTCTGGACCGGAAACCACTCCTGTTGTGGTAGATCGGCTACCTAGTGCTTACCACTCCCACTGATAAGCTAGAAGGCTTCCCTCCAACACAGAAAGACTTGGGGGGGCTCAGAAGCTTACAGACAGTCCTGGAGACAGCAAATCTGTATCTGGACTAGGCTAGTTACAGGAAAGGTGGGAAAAGTGCAAACGCAGGCTTTTAGACCAGAAAGTTGAAAGAGTTGGAAAAACTGCCCAAACGGCCAATAAACTACAATTTCTGGGCCAGAAACCACTCCTCTTGTGTTAGATAGGCTGCCCAGTGCTTACCACTCCCACTGACAAGCTAGAAGGCTTCCCTCCAACACAGAAAGACTTGGGGGGCTCAGAAGCTTACAGACAGTCCTGGATACAACAAATCTGTATCTGTATCTGGACTAGACTAGTTACAGGAAAGGCAGGAAACAAGCTTAGAATTTTTTTTTTCAGAAAAGCAGCTAAAACAGCACTAAAAACAATTCAAGTGCAGTGCAAGGTAGCACACTTGAGTGTGTTTCCATATTAAAGCAAATACTGTTTAAGTAAATGCTTGATTAGTAACACCAGTGCAGAAGTAGCCAGTAATGGGAGAGAGTTGGGGGGGATTTGCTTGTTCCCATCTCATAGGAAGGGAGGGTTGGAATGCATGTCTTAGGGCACTTAGTGTTTAGTAATTTTCCTTGTGTAGACCAGAAGAACTTACTTGTTAGTGCCTGCACAGAGACTTTGAGGCATTTACAGCCTTTAATCACTTGCATGAGTGAGCAGTATTCCTGTGCAATGCTCATTATATGTCAGTCTCAGTAATGCCTGATAGACCTACAGATGGACTTAAGACTTAATAAAAAAAAAATCCCAAACCAACTCTGTGTGACAAACACTCCCAACTCCACACCACCAAAGGGGCATGAATGGGCTGAACACTATGGAAAAGGCGGAGTCAGAAGGAAATCCTTTGGGAGTGGGGGAGCTCTATGGTCAAGAACACATTTGGGGAAAAAGTAATAGAAAAAAAAGTGAGGCTTTGCAAATACTGTTTTTTGCAGTCCTACATTTTGGATGTAGACCTGTTATGCCATTTTTCTTAGCGAACTGTCATCATTGCTGGTTGGGGCTCCAGCCAAAAAATGCCTTTTCCTACATTTGAGCCCTTCCTTATATAGTTAGATTCTGCCTTCTCCAACATGTGTTAGCTTTGTAGTTTCCTTGCTTTACAGAAGAAACCATTTGAAAATGTTGTCAGTTTCCTCTTCTCTGACTCCCCTGAGCCCAAGAGCACTTGGAACTAGACCTTGACCTTATCGTCTGTGATGTAGATGAGGAGGACAAGGTTGCTTCTCCTTCATCTCCTCCAGAAGATCCTAAGCTAAAGCTGATTCTCTGACTCATACAGGAGAGGAGTCTGGCCCTCTGAGGTAGTCCTTTCTGACCTTTAGAAGTAAAGTTGTTTCCCTCTGTTGTATAAAGTTAGCAGAGAAGTGAGGCACATCTCCTTGATGTCCCCTAAACAATTGCTGATCATGATGAAGGAACCTGTCATTTCATCTCGACAACACCCTGACTCTGAAGTTCTTATGCCAAGGAAGTATTTACATGTTTTTTGTCCCCCTTAGGCATATTCAGTCTTAGTGGATACTCCCAGCCCCTTTGATATTGAATCAGTGTATCTCTTTGAGAATAATAAAAAGTAGCAAGAGTGATCAATTCCACTAGCTAGCTGCTTTATTTCCGATACTGATCTATTCAAAAATAATACATATGTGACATTTAATCTACCTCCCATACCTGCTGTATGGTGCTGTTGTCATCATAGAAACCGTCATTACCCAGTAAACATTGCAGCACAGTTGTTTCATACTCTTTTATTTCTGTAATTGTAGCAGGACTTGCCATCCAGCAAGGTTAACATTGGCTCTAGGTGTTTGCCACTGTTGAAGTGACAGCATGAACCCATGTACAAAAATGTTAAAGGGGGGTGTGTGTGGATGAAATGCTGGATAGTAGAAATTAACATCACTGACCTCCTGCAACACTTCTGTAAAGTATGTGGCATGCAGTGGGCTGCAACATTTTCATTTTATGTAATCTTTAATTAGTGATACGCATATCCCTCCATTGCAACTCCATGTATTAAAATTTGCAGTTCTCTAATCAGGTCAGCCTACCCTCATGCTTCAGCAAGACTACTTGATACAGGGCTGTTGGTGGTCCAGTCTGGTTGATTTGTTTGACTGTTTGGTTACCACTGCAGCAGAATGATTGTGGTGAACAGATTTCAACCACAGCACAAATGAAAACAACAAGATAAGCAGTACGTATACAAGTACATAATGTAGTATAAGCAGTGGCATATCAAGCTGATAAACTGTACAGAAATCAGTAGTAGCAAATGTTCAACTTGTACATTTATCAAAGACCGCATTTAATACTGATAAACTATTTACCGCAGTTAAAAATAAAAGAGTAAGATACTTAATAAACAGATCAAAGTCTTCTTCTTCTTTAAGATGCTGTATTAAATGTGATGCTCATCCATCTCTAATATAGATGACTAGCAGATGGGGTAGTTCGTTTACATGCTTTAATACATAGAAACACATCAGGATGGATGGCAGCATCATAAAATATAAACAAACTGGTTAACAGACCTGACCTTACATACATACATGCTTACATCTGAACAGCTTACAACCAAATGGCAGTCAGGTTCGCATGTGCTCAGTATTTATACACTTGTGCAAGCCCTTGGATAGCTTCTTAAGGATATATACACACACATTCATCTACATCCTCCCTCTTAAAAAGATTGCCCTTTGTAAAAACAATATTAGAGGTAGATTTTCATTACTATAGACATTAGAAACAAAACACAGTGTTCATGCTAAAGGTGCCGTGTATCTGCTACATGGTTTGGAGATGTGACCAAATCTCTTAACATAACAGTCTGGACTGAATTTAGCAACAGGGACAGTCTTCGGTGAACAACTCATATCAGGAACTTCTGGATTTAGGGAATATTCTCTGGAACTTCCCCAGGGATTGGAACACCGGACAACTCACTCTGAGATAAAGGGTCTTTCTCACAGGCTATGTGCTGTGGCATAGGCTCAGACACCGATCTTAAATGTTTCCATTTTCACCTAAACGCTGCTCCTTGTGATTCCACCATGTATGATCTTGGCTCTGGGCAAATATTCTTCACGACTCCAATTCGATCATAACCTCTGAACATTTGCATCCTTACCATTTCTCCTTCTCGTAATGGATTGAGCGGTTTGCTGGTTTTATCGTAGTAGGACTTCTGAGTTAGCCATTTCTTCAACAGATTGGCTTTCACTGACCTGCTGTTCTTGACACATGGAACCAACATCTTGTTTGTCTCGACAGAAGTCTCTGGGCAGGTGAACCAAGATGTTTATCACGAGGAACATTTCTGAGATTCAGGAAAACCTCACTACTGGCACGACAGGACCCGGAAGCACGTGAACAAAGGCTTTCAAAATCAGCAGATGAAGAAATCAAACAGCTGCTAGGTCTCCAAAAAGATCCTTTAATATAACAAGGCAAAGTAAAAATCCACAATATCTTCCAAGCGCTTTCACTCGACCACTTGCGAGCTTTTTCAAGGCAAAAAAATACTTGAAAAAGCTCGCAAGTGGTCGAGTGAAAGCGCTTGGAAGATATTGTGGATTTTTACTTTGCCTTGTTATATTAAAGGATCTTTTTGGAGACCTAGCAGCTGTTTGATTTCTTCATCTGCTGATTTTGAAAGCCTTTGTTCACGTGCTTCCGGGTCCTGTCGTGCCAAGTGGTTTTTATTCTTGGTTGGATTTTGCTCTCACTACTATCTTGTTTTGATGACTTATCTAGTAATTGTTTTGCACTTTGAACTACACATTCTGCCAAACCATTTGACTATGGGTACTCAGGGCCATTTGTGACATGAGTAAAGTCTTATTCTTTAGTAAATCCTTTGAACTGTTGGGTTGTAAACTGTGTGCCATTGTCAGAAATAACTTTGTGCAGACTATCATATATTGCAAAATGACGCTAAATCTTAGTAATGACAGTACTGGATTCTAGGTTGGGAAGTAGGTCAATCTCGTCCCAATTAGAGTAAGAGTCTACTAACACCAAATAATGTTGACCATTCCACTCAAAGATGTTGTTGGCTACTGTCAACCAAGGTAGTTCAGGAATCTGGTTTAGCTGAAATGGTTCCTTCTGCTGATGTGGCTTTGTACTATTACACAAGTGCTGTCTCAATATCTTGTGACATAGAAGGCCAAAATACTAGTCCTCTCACCCTTCTTTTGGTAGAGTCTGCCCCTGGGTGACCACGATGCAAGATACTCTTGTTGCAAGGACTTTGGAGCAATTACTTTTGGACCTTTCATAATGATACCATTGTCAGACAAAATCTCATCTCTATATGGAAAATAAGGTTGCACTTCTTGAGGTAAACTAGATTGCTTTGACAGCCATCCATGACTAATAAAGTGGTTGAGCCTTTGTAAAACTGGATCCGTGGCTGTTTGATCTCTCAGCTCATCAAGATGTGTGGAAGAAAAATTTCTCACTTCCGTACTTCAAAATCAAGGTTCTCATGCTGTTCTGTGGTGTTTCTGGGTGATCAGGATAATGTATCAGCAAGATAAAGAAGTTTCCCTTTCTTGTAGACATGATTGAAATTATACCTTTGCAATCTCAGCACCATGCGTTGCAGTCTGGCTGGAGCTGAATGCATAGGCTTTCTCACTGTAGTGACTAGAAGTTGGCGGCCTGTTTCAGTCTGAATAGGTCTGCCATACACATAATTGTGGAACTTCAAAGATGCGAACACAGTTCCCAAAAGCTACAAAAAAAAGAGTGGAGCTGGACCACAGAGAGTAACCAAGCGACTTTAATGCCACAAAATCAAATAAACAAAGTTAAACAACCAGAGTTTAAGAACTTTCGTCAGAGTGTATCATAGATTTCCTCAGAAACCGATTCCCAAAAGCTCTTTCTCGATCTGGGCATGTAACAATTCTCTGTTTCTGGACATCAAATGCTCTTTGGTGTTAATATAACCAAGACCATGGTACATCTTCACATGTCAGCTGTCTGAGCAGTGCTGACATTTGACTCAAGTCTGGAATGAACTTGCTAAGATAGTTAACCTTGCCGGGCTTGAACATCATCTAGAGCTGGCATCTCGAGAATGGCTGTTTGCTTGGAAGGGTCTGGTCGTAGGCCTAAACTAGTAAATAAATGACCAACATAAGTAACCTGTTGTAGCCTGAACTTGCATTTCTGTGGATTGAGCTTAAGATTCACTTGACGTGCTCTTTCCAGAAATTTTCTGAGGTTTCTTTCATGCTCAGCTTCACCATGATCTCCTACTAGGTTGTCGTTGAATGTGATAACACAAGGATACCCAGAAAAAAGTTTCTCCATTGCACGATGAAAGACTTCACTTGAAGAATTTATCCCAAATGGCATTCTCAAAAATCTGTATCTGCCAAACAGAGTACTGAATGTAGTGAGCAGTGATGGTTTCTTATCGAGCTGAATTTGCCAAACTGAACTTTTTGCATCTAAGACAGAAAGAAACAGCGGCATTTGGCATCAAGGCTGCAACTTCTTCAACTGTGCACATTGTATGATGAGGTCTCTTTAGTGGTTTATTCAAATCTCGTGGGTCAAAACATATTCTGATGTCATCTGAGCTTTTCTTATGAGCTACCACCATGGAAGATGCCCATTCAGTTGGAGTTGCAACTGGGCAAATCACACCTTGTCACACTATTTTATCTAGCTTGGCTTTGACTCTGTCCTGCATGGCTACTGGAACTTTCCGGGCTGGCCTGATAACTAGACTGACATCTCAATCTAACATCATGGAGTACACAACTGGAAGCTTCCCTATTTGTCTTTGAAAAGATCAGCATAGGTAGAAAAAATGTACTGGGCAAATTTAGGGTAGTGTTCTTTCAAGCTAACTGGGTGGACCTCCTTATTAAATAAAAGCAGTCCCATTTTCAAACTGTCTCTGAGTCCTAATAATGACTGGACGTGCCTTTTGACCACATAAAATAAGTCGTAGCTTCTTCCAGCAGAGTAACATGAAAGCACTACTGAGCCTTCAGTTTGAATTTCTTCACCACGATCAGCAATAAGCTTCACACTCTTTGCTAAATCAAGCCTTTCACCATGGCACACACTACCAAATGTTTCTTATGACATAACATTGCACTTGGAACCTGTGTCAACTCTGAACTCTGTGGGTTTTCCATTTGTCCGAACAGTACAAAATACATCATTCTGTGCCCTTAAATCTACTGCATTGACCGTTTCATGAAACACTGACACACCATCAACATAAAAAGTAGGGATGCAGCTTTGATCAACTTTTTTCTTAAAATGTTCCCTTTTAATAAAAGAATGTGGGTCTTTTGATTTACAAAACCTTTTGAAATGATTCAATTTATGGCACTGCTGACCAAAAGCTAAACATTTTTACCTTTTGGAGTCATGATTTCCACCACAGTTGTGACAATTGGCAATGAAACTGGGTTGGGTCCCATTCTTTGATGTTGCTGACTCACTCTTATGCTTCATTGAGACTGTGCAAACTCTAGAATTTGCTGGAAAGCTCTGGGGTTTACCATTGGGTGCTGCAGGGACTACATTTGCTATCATATATGCTTGGGCCTGTTTCTTTTAACCACGTGCTGCATACTATCAACACGAGCTTCATCACTGTGCCTTCTAGATCTGTTCTCATTTGTAAGCATATTTGTGTGCTTTTCTGTGAGCTCGTGTATCCGCCAAATCTCAGTGGCCTTATTCAAAGTTAAATCACTGTCATGAAGCAAAATGTTTCTCAAGTATAGCACACAGATCTGTTTTGTATCAACTCATCCCTTAAATCACCAGATCTGCATGTTTAGCCATATTTCTCAAGTCGGTTATATATGCCGCAAAAGTTTCACCAGGCTTTTTATCCCTTGTATAAAATAAGTGCCTTTCCATTGTAACATTTGTCTGGGGGGTTACACATTTCTCTAAATTTATGTTTTAAGCACTCAGGGTCCTCCCTTATCTCAATTGATAACAACAATATGGCGATTTTCCCCCTCTCCTGCATAGATAGCAGGTGTATACACAAATTAACATTCCCTTTCTATGGCTTCTGACCCAGCTAAATTAAGCAGAATAAATGCATTTGTGCAGTCATCTTTATCAGAAAATGCAGCATGTATGAAAATGTACTCTTGTTCAAACACTCTCCAGTTTTCTGCAATATTACTGTCAAACACAGACAAGTGCACTGGGTTTTCAAAATTCATCTGCCATGCCCTCAAAGTGTATACAAACACACTGAAAATATGGCCCTAGTAATTATGTATGAACAAACTGTTATGTGAGCTTGTAATAACATTCAAATGCACAATAAACTATTAAAAATACTGTACTTTGCAAAATATGCTCTGTAATAGCTGTATTCTGTGAAATATCCTTACTGTAGTACTGCACAGAAATGCAAATACTTTATACACTTCTGATAACTCAAATATCTTTGATTAATATGAAAAATACGTGCCTAGCAAAACTGTGGTTGTTCCTCTTATTTTATTCATTTTATGCAATTCTGACTTTATTTCAAACATTTTCTATAGTAATTTGAATATTTTGTCAATATTGGACATATTGGTTTATTCGAATATTGTTTAGAGCGTTCTGTGTGCCTCGTTTCATATTTTGCGAATAAGAAATAGTACTGAGCAAGTTTTAAAATCTGAAATTCGTTTCTGACCTGTTTTGCGAAGTATGCTCGCAGTAGGGATGATTCACTGCTGTATATTTCTCCAGTTTCAACTGAGTGTCTCTCAATCCCAAACTGAAGAATTTGGATTCCATCCTGGCCTGACGTCCTTTATACATGCTGCTTCTGACAACATGTTTCTCGTCCCTCTCTAACATAGATAACAAGCAGGCAGGGTATTTCGTTTAGATGCTTTAATACATAGAAATACATCAGGATGGATAGCGGCATCATAAAATATAAACAAACTGGTTAACAGACAGACCTTACATGCATACATGCTTACATCTCAACAGCTTATGACAAAATGCCAGTCGGTCACATATGCTCAGTATTTATACACCTGTGCAAGCCCTTGGATAGCTTCTTAAAGATACATACGCACACATTGATCTAAAAAATATAATATAAATGTTTGGAAAGTGGGCCAGCTCAGTTGGCATAAAAGGCTAAAGTCCCGACAGATATTTTGGCAACCAGGCGTCAGATAGTGGCTTGAGCATCTCTTGTAACTCGGGTGGGGGAGAGAGGAGTAACATGGTTTTGCTGGCTCTCCTCCCTATATTAGGAGAGGGGGTGAGGCACAGTCTGAGTGCTCGTTCCCATTGTAGAATCCCTGGTGGAGACTGGAGGTCTCACTGGAGCAGTGGCTTCAAAGGGGGGCAAAGCAGTGTTGAATTATTACATCATCCATTGACCTTAATACAAACTGAAATGAAAAAAACAGCAGTAGGGCTACTCATGGCTCATAGCATAAAACTTTAATAAAGTGCACACAGGATAAGCGCTTTTGGAAATAATTCCTTCATCAGATCCAACACAATCAAACAAACTCTGAAGGCACATAGTTAAAACTCAAAAGCACCAATAATCTGTTAAGAACAGTGAGGACCAACAAAATCATTAGATTAATTACATTAAGCAATTACTAAAAGGCTGTCTGCAATTAAATACATTCAGAGATGTGCCCCACACTAGCAAAATAAAAATGGAAGCACAGATCTGTAGCATAGCAAAAAACAATGCCACGTATCAAAAACAACCTCGCATCATTTAAAAACAATAAGCATTAAACATTCTAATAACTAAGACAGTTCATAAAAACAAAGCCATACCTGCAAACTAAAAATAGAGATTCAAAACATAGTTGCTGACTTGAAAAGAACACTGGAATGTACAATTATGTCAAAGTCTGCGAGCTTTCAGAATAGGTTTCAAAGGGATATAACCATTCAAACCAGGGAGGTTATCAGCTCCCATTTCAGCTATCCAATTCGTCTCTTTCACCTTTATATTATTCCTGATATCACCCCCCCACTGGTAAGCGTAGTACTGTCAGTTACCATAAAAAAGAACTTATGATCAGCAAATTCCTTAACATGCTGGATCAGTGCATTACTCTCCAAACCATTCCTAATGGCGCCAATGTGTTGTAAAATGCGCTGCTTAAACATCTGATTAGTCTTGCCAAAGTAAAACGAGGTGCAATGATCACAGCTAGCTATATAGATCACATTCTTGCTGTTGCAAGATACATAACCTTTATAACAATATTGTTTGTTAGTAGTAGGATGTTTAAAAATATTAGAGCTTTTAATAAATGTACAAGCTTTGCACCTCTTGCAAGAATAGGACATGTTTGTGATATTATGTGTAGCAAGTGGAAATTGTTAACAGTGGATAGTAAGATCAGGGGCATGGGTGGCCGCGGTGGTGCAGTGGTTAGCATTGCTGCCTCACAGCAAGAGGTTCTCCGGTTCCTTCCTCGGCTGGGGTGCCTTCTGTGCAGAGTCTGCATGTCCTCCCTGTGGTCGCGTGGGTTTCCTCCGGCTGCTCCAGTTTCCTCCCACATCCCAAAGACATGCTGTAGGTGGATTGGACACTCTAAATTGGCCCTAGGCGTGAGTGTGTGCATGCGTCTTCCGTGGAAGGTTTGGTGCCAGGCTGGCAACTCGACACCGTAAAACTCCACTGCCAATCATGAGCGGACGGGTGATCCATTATGGCGACCCCTAACCGGGAAAAGCTGAAAGAAGAAGAAGTAAGATCAGGGGCATAGTAGGGGATGCTCCATGTATTATGTACAAAAGGAATCGTAATTTGAAGGATATGCTCCATTATAAAACATTTGATATGGCCAGCATTATGTTCCTGAGTATTAAGAAAGGCACATATTGTTGCGAGAGGTGCAAAGCTTGTACATTTATTAAAAGCTCTAATATTTTTATACATCCTACTACTAGCAAATGATATTGTTATATAGGTTATGCATGCTGCAACAGCAAAAATGTGATCTGTATAGCTAGCTGTGATCATTGCACCTCATTTTACATTGGCAAGAATACTCAGATGTTTAAGCAACACATTTTACAACACATTGGCACTATTAGGAATGGTTTGTAGAGTAATGCACTGTTCTAGCATGTTAAGGAATTTGCTGATCATAAGTTCTCTTTTATGGTGATTGACAGCATTAAGCCTATTATTGGGGGGGGGGGGTGATATCCGGAATAATACAGAGGTGAAAGAGACTAATTGGATAACTGATCTGCGAGCTGATATCCCCCCTGGTTTGAATGGTTACATCCCTTTGAAACCTATTCTGAAAGCTAGCAGACTTTGACATAATGGTACATTCCAGTGTTCTTTTCAAGTCAGCAACTATGTTTTGAACCTCTGTTTTTATTGCAGGTATGGCTTCATTTTTATGAACTGTCTTAGTTATTAGAATGTTTAATGCTTATTGTTTTTAGATGATGCAAGATTGTTTTTGGTATGTGGCATTGTTTTTTGCTATGCTACAGATCTGTGCTTGCATTTTAATTTGCTAGTGTGGAGCAGATCTCTGAATGTATTTAATTGCTTAATGTAATTTTTTAGTAATTGCTTAATGTAATTAATCTAATGATTTTATTGGTACTCACTGTTCTTAACAGATTATTGGTGCTTTTGAGTTTTAAATATGTGCCTTCAGAGTTTGTTTTATTGTGTTGGATATGATGAAGGAATTATTTCCGAAGGCGTTTATCCTGTGTGCACTTTCTTAAAGTTTTATGCTAAAAGCCGTGGTAGCCCTACTGTTGTTTTTTTTCGTTATGGATTATTGTATCTACAGAAGGGCTTTGGTCATCCTCATGTTGTTTTATTTGTTTTTTGCATACACACTGACTGATGTTTCATGCCATAACCTGAGGCAGTAACATGGGGTGAAAGCCTGAAAATTGCAAAACCTCCTGGCATTGGTTGCTGATGGCTCTGATCTCCTCTCTTATGCCCTTGCTCCTAGGAAGAATGAATGGGCTGTGCGGCTATCGCCTCCTGTGGGAATGAATGTGCTATATAGGATAGTGGAGAAAGGAAAACTTGTTAGTCACTGAGGTGAAGAGAGAAAGGAGAAGAAAAAAAAACAGCTTTTTTTTTTTTTTTTGCATCTCCTTTCTCCCCCAAATTCCTGTCATAGTCCTCCAGGACATTTAATCACAAAATGACTAGTACCCCCAAAAATAAAGCCCTTTACTGGCTACATAACGCAGTATACAGTTAACATTTTGTAGATGAATAAATTGTTCATATTCACTAAAACATTCCCATCAACCCCAAGTCCAAAAATCACACACAATCCTAAGTTCATTTTCAGTCAGTAACACTATAAGTATTTCGGTAGTTCTTTCTGCACTTCAACTGATATTAAACTTCAGTCTTACTGTTCTCAAAAGTGGTGTCTACCTAGTGGCTGTCCTGCACATGCCATGACAATTTTTTTTTTTTGTAACAAGTTCTCCGTCTGCAGCTCAGATTTCTTCTGTTGAAACTTTTGAATGATTTCTCTGCTGTTGCTGCTACTACACACTGAATTAGTTTATCCTACCTTTGCTTAACACTGCACTAAGACAATACAGTGTGGATTCTGTCCACTCATATCAGCACCATACGTTGTTAGACACAAACCTTCAGATGTTTCTTCAACAGTATGTGAGCCTCCTTTGGTATCCAACTCTGCAAGCACCTTTTTCTTTTTATTTGTTTAGCCATATCATTCATTTGTGTACTCTGAGGCTCTGATTTGTCAAGGACATGAATTAGGACTTCAAGTCAGTGATTCTGTTCCTAGTAATTCAGTTTCTGATCCAGTATGTGGTGCTGTCAATGAATGTCCAGTGCTTACTCTCAAAATTCATCCGTCACACTCTTCCACAGGAGGTAAAATTATTCATCTTGCAGAAATATTAAAGGTAGCTGTATTAAAATAGTCTTAATTTCAAAATAAAAAAAATAAATAAATAAATAAAAAATGATAAAAGCCTAAAGAAAAAACTAACTTTTTATTTCAGGAGGACAAGCACCCCTGCTTCCTCCATACCCTCTGGTAATTAAACATACCGGTTCTAAGATCACATCGGATTGGGATGAGGGCAAATTCCCTGCCCCGCTGCAGTGCTATCTTGCATGAACAGCAGCCGGTAGGCTGAACAACATTGCAGTAGAATATTTGCTTTTCTGAACATTCGCTCTTATTCCTCAGCACAAAAAAAAAAAAAAAAAGGTTCTGACCTTTCAATGCTATGAGTGGTAACCATGCATGTGTCTCAGAGTGACAGAATGGAATATCTTAATTGCTTTTTCCTGAAATCTTTTTGCATTATACTTTTCCTAATAAAGGAAATATACAGGGGTTGACATGACGGTTAAGTCTTACCTTAAATTGCTGCATTCCCTTATGAAGTCCTTGTATACAATGAGGTTATGAAATCTTGAACTCTTCAAACAGCGGACTTAATAACAGTGATCATTTTAGATTGAATCTAAAATGATCAAAACCTAAAAAACAAACAAACAAAAAACTATCTTTAACTCTAAGGTACAGGGTTTGATTCTAACCTTTGGAAAGTGTGTCCAGGTCTTAAAAAAATAAAGGCCCTTCTGGGGTCATTAGCCTAGTAATTACCTATGGACCTATATCTTTAAGGGGGTTAGGAGTTGGTATAATAGTTAAGGTGTTTAACTCTCGGTCACAAAGTTTGATTCTTACATTTGAGAGTGAAGTTGTCTAGGCTTAAAAATGGCCCACAAGGGCAAGCTAGCACAGTACTTACCCATAAACCTAGAGTGGTCCCCTCTTCCCCAGTGTAGTTATACTGTCTTTCCTTCATAATCTTTTAAACTTCCTAATTCCTTTTACTGATATAATTATGTGCAATAACCTCTTGGTAAAAAATTACTGTTGATTTTTCTACATGTAGCATGGCCCCAAAGCTTCTTTCATTTAATTACTGAAAACTCCTGTTTTTATTGTGGTCTAATCATGACTCCCCACATGCTTATGCTTATTAGCATTGTCATGGTTTTTAAAATCAACAAGCAACTTAAAGAAAGGATATCTAAACATATGAGTGACATTCGTTTGAAAGATACTTAAAGTCCACTTATGAAGCATATATTAACACAGGACATTCATACTTTCTCATTTTTAGTTTTACAGATAGTACATGAAAACATTCAAGGTGGTGACATCATGATGGAGACTGAACTTGCAGAAATGCACTGGATAAGGAACCCTTGAGCAGACATACCTCCTGGACTAAATACCTGCCGTCTGCTTAAGCCAGTCTTAAAAAGGCGTAGACTCAATCATTGATTTGTGTTTCTGTTCCTTTTTGGCCATAGTCACTTCTAATGGGTTTGTCTCCCTCAAAGAGTAAGGGTTGGGTGAAGGGAATTGCTAATACCTGTAACTGCCTGAGTCATACATGAGTATGTCATTAGTTTCTGGGCAGGAATTCCCTGTTTCTTGGTTGCACCTTGTCTTTCACTGAATGGGTCAGACGATGCAATCTAAACTCTAGTAATGGCCCATGAAATAGGAGATAAAGTTAGATCTATGCTCTTATCAATTTATGATGACATTCTCTACATCCATACCTAGAGGGTGTGTGTAACCACCTGGTTATGATTAGCTCATGGTCCTGGGAATTACTGATGGGAATTGATCTGAAACGAGGTTTGTTTCAGCTGCTGATTGGACTAGACCAGCTTTTGAACCAACAGGGCATAACTAGTTCCAACAAAGGAGATGATTTTATTGGTTTAATCATTGATTTGCATTTCTGCTCCTATGTTAACCAAAAGTCATTTTAAACGTGTTTACCTGCACTAATGAGTGACATTTGGGTGAACTGAGCTGTCATTACCTGTGAGTATTTGAGTCTCACAATGAGTTATATCTGTAGTCTTTGGCTGGGATCGCTCTGAGTTTTGGTTGTACTTTATCTGTTATTGAATGGGTCAAACAATGCATTCTCAATTTTAGCAATGGCCTGTGTAAGAAGAGATAGACAACGTTAGATCTATGCTTTATCGGTTCATGGTGACGATCCCTAAATCCATGCCCAGAGGGTGTGTGCAGTCTTCTGGTTATGATTAGTTCATGGTTTTGGAAACAACCAATGGGGATTTGATCTAACACAACGTTTTGCTTCAGTTGATGATTGGACTGAATTCATTTTTTTAACCAATAGGGGCACAATTAGATTTTAAAAAGGAGATGGTTTTCATTGGTTTATGATATTTAGTATGACCAATACAGTTTTCTCTGGAGCAATGTCTCATTTGTATTTTTAAGATGATTGGTTAATAATAGTGTGCTTAAATAATTTTTGAACTTGTTGTTTAGTGGCTCTGAAGAAGAGTTTCACTTGAAAGCGCTCATCTTTTACTTATTTTTTGTGTAAACAAGGAGTTTTAATACAACTTATGACGTAGGCCATGGTGGTTACGGTACTTTGTCTTTTTGGCTATATTTATAAGTTTCACTGCCAACTGTTGGTGGCCGTGATTCTGTGGGTGTCTCTATATACACACACATATATATATATATATATATATATATATATATCTGCCTGCAATCAACTGGACATATAAGTGAATTTAAGTACACTTTTATCTGCACTTTTTTCATATTGTGCTACATTTTATGTGTTCTTGTTTCTTGAGACTCAATATGAATTGAACTGAAAATTGTGGCTGTCTGTCTCTACAGTTAGTCCCCCCCCATTCTTGTTTTGGTGTTAATCTTGGTGGCTTTGAAATCGCACGCCCCTCTTGTAAACTTGTATTTGGATACCCTTCTGGGCCCATCTCATCTGCTCAGTCAACTGAATGCAGTGAGGTCATATTCTGATTTCAGGCACTCCTACTGTGTACAAAGAGAGCATTTTTGAAGAGAAAAAAAAATTCTAAGTTTGTTTCCTGTCTTTCCTGTAAGTACTCTAGTCCACATACGTATCTGCTGTATCCAGGACTATTTGTAAGCTTCTGAGCCCCCAAACCTTTCTGTGTTGTAGAGAAGCCTTCTAGCTTAATTTTGTTTCTTAGAACTAGCCAGTTTTTTAGTTTCAGCACTCAAATCTGTTTCTCTGAGCTCAGCACTTGTTCAGAACTCGTTGTAAGCACTAAATAAGCTACAAATTACTACAGCACTCAACTTTCCTCACTTGTCTAGAGGAAAGCAGTTTTTAGTACTTAATAAATAAGCACCTGTCCAGGCATGTCTAAGGGTCAACTCCCGGTGTTTTCTCCTGTCTACCTGATGAATCTGGGCATCTTGGGGCAATGCAGCAATTGCCTCATGTACACAAACAACCCTCTCCTCCTACCACCCAACACTACATCCTGTGAAAGATGCACTTATATAGCCAAACTAGAAGCAAAGCTGTCTTCACCCAAGACTGGAGTAGGCAGTCAAGAGGAGAAGGTAAACACTTGCACCACACCACACTCAGCACATAGTCCCTCAAAATCTATACCACCAAAACACACACATAGCAACACAAAACACACACCTACATTCGTGGAGGCTCTCAATAAAAACGTGCCCAAGCAACAGGGACCTCCAAAGCAGAAACGCAAGCAAACTCCACCCCCCCCAACACAGCCCAAATGACACATAGCCCACAATCTCAGTGTGCCACTCAACCACAGCCCATAAGTCTTAACAACGTACTCAACACTCTAGCCATAGGTGACTCTATAGTCAGGCACACTGATGTTCCACTCACCAGGCTAAACAAGGAGAAAGTTACTGTCCGCTGCCTGTCGGGTGCCAGGATCCGCCATGTAACACACGCACTCAGGTCACTCCACAACAAGTACAAATATGACTCTGTCATTGTCCATGTTGGTGTGAATGACCTGAGATATACCTCCCTTGACTACATGAAAAGAGACATGGAGGAGCTCTGCGATCTTGTAGCCCAGGCAGTTATGACCCTAGCCCTCAGTAGTATCCTGCCATCACCCAGAATGCTACCACAATACAAGGACAAAATGACTGACTTCAACAACTGGCTAATCTTCTGGTGTCATTCTAAGGGGATTCAGTATTTGTCTGCCTGGGATGACATGATCGACAGACCACGATGCTTTGCCAGAGATGGCCTGCACCTGTTGCCCTTGGGATTCTGGATCCTGGCTCCTGGCTAAGGCTCTTGCCACCCCTATAGTGCCTTTTTTAGGCAAGGTTCAAATGACAAATTCACCACTGTAACCGGTACAAGCAAGCAAAATCTGACGATAATGCTACTCAATGCTAGAAGTCTAAACCTCAAAATACACTCACTCGAGGCACTCTTTAAAATGGGGAACATCGACATCTGTGCAGTGACAGAGACCTGGTTCAAAGCTCCAGAGAGCACCCCTGCATTACCAGGCTATAATTCATAGCACACCTTTCGGCCACCTAACCCGGACCGAAGCACTAAAGGCGAAGGCATGTCCATATTCATTAAGGATATTCACACCTCCAGGCTAGTTGCACAGTATGATGCAAACGAGATTATCCAAGTGCAACTAACTCTGGGCAAGACCGCAGTCCAAATTGTAGCTTGCTACAGACCCCCCACCATGCCCCAGGATTCCCACTACTCATTTCTTGATACCCTGGAAAATATTAGGGTACAACCCAACACCCTAATAATGGGTGATTTCAACTACCCTACCATTAACTGGGAAAACTACTCATGTACCAACTCTTTTGCTCAACGTTTTCTGGAATTCATAAATTCCAGTGCCTTGGATCAACATATTCACACCCCCACTAGGGACAGCAATATCCTAGACCTGGTCATTACCAACATGGGCGACCGGTGTTCCACACCACAGGTCAATTCCTTGTTGGTCAGATCCGACCACAAGCTAATCGCCCTAGATATCCACATCCCGCCCCACCCCCCCAATTAGGGAAACCACCGTAAAAAACTTCTCCAAAGCCAACTTCACACTTCTTAAGACAGAAGTGGCAAACTTTATGACACCCATGCAGACAGACAATAGCGGTACGACTGCTGAATCCTACACAAATGCATTCTATAAGCACTTACACGAGTGCATGGATCATGCTATCCCTAAGAGAACCAAGATGCTATCCTCCAAAAAAAGGAAGCCAATCTGGTTGTCCTCTGCCATAAACAAACTCTACAACAGAAGAAAGAAACTGTTGCAAAAAAGAGTAAAATCCCATGACTGGAAGAACTCCCTGGTCAGCCTCAGTAAGAAGCTGAGATCCTTCATAAAGTCCTCCAAAGCTAATTACAAAAACAAAATTGTCACTGACTCTAAAGACAACCACAAAGCATTCTATAGCTATGTCAAGGATCTCAATGGCAACACTCAGATCTGCTCTGAGTTACAGCACAATGGCACTAAATATACAGAACCAACTGATATTGCCAACATTCTGGCAGATGGGTTCAGTGCTAACTTTACCCCCCTCTCAACCCCTAGAGGGCCCATCTCCATACCGGAAGAATGCAAACTTCCTGTAATCACAGCTGCACAGGTACAAAATACACTCTCCAAAGCCAAGAACACAGCATCCATGGGACCCAACAATATCCCAGGCTGCGTTCTACACGAACTACAGAACGAACTGGCACCCAACTAAGTACCATGTTCAGTCATAGCCTCACCTCAGGCTTTGTGCCCACTGAATGGTGCACCGTGATGGTTATCCCACTCCACAAAGGGGGAGCCATGACGGACCGTGGGAACTACCGCCCCATTAGCCTGACCAGCCTGGTCTGCAAGGCCATGGAACATATCATCATGGAACTTATAAAAAAAGACATTGGTAATCTCCAAACTCTGAATCCCACCCAGTTCGGGTTTGTAAAAGGCAGATCATGTCTCCTAAACCTGATAAGACTTCTTTGAAGCAGTCATCAAAGCCATAGATGAGGGTAAGGTGGTTCACGCAGCCTATCTAGATCTCGCCAAGGCTTTCAATACCATCCCCCACTCTGGAATTATAGATAAACTCACTAAACTAGGTATAAACCCCTATGTCACAAGGTGGGTTGCCAACTGGCTCACGGACAGAACCCACACTGTGAAAGTAGCAGACTCTAAATCCGACTTCAGACCAATGACAAGTGGAGTACCACAGGGTTCAGTCTTGGGTCCTCTCCTGTTTGGTATCTACTTCTCTGAAGTAGATACCAAACACACAAGGTCTTTGGCTAATGAAGTTTGCAGATGACTACAAACTGGGAGCCATAATCGAAACTCCTAATGATGTGGACATCCTACAAAAGGGCCTCACTGAGACAGATGTCTAGTGTCAAAGCCATAGCCTGAAGCTCAGTGCCAAAAAGTGCATTGTCATCCCCTTTGGAAAAAACTCTGTACCCATGAACTACCACATAGGCGGTAGTCTACTTCACACCAAAAGTGTGATTAGAGACCTTGGGACACAGGTGGACAGTAGTCTCTCCTTTGATAATCACATTGCCACAGTGGTCAGGAAATCCTTCTATGTGGCACACCACATCACAAAAGGTTTCTCGTCCAGAAAAAAAGAGGTCATTGTTCCCCTCTACTCATCACTCATTAGACCCATTATAGAGTACAGCGCCCCTTTTGGTATGTAACTCACAAGACATCTACAACAACTGGAGAGGCCACAGAAATACCTCACAAAGAGGATTACTGGCCTCAAACAGATGCCCTACTCAGAC
Source organism: Protopterus annectens (assembly GCF_019279795.1). Classification (NCBI taxonomy): domain Eukaryota; kingdom Metazoa; phylum Chordata; order Ceratodontiformes; family Protopteridae; genus Protopterus; species Protopterus annectens. The sequence continues at coordinate 27,657,138 of NC_056740.1, read as the reverse complement.
CGTCTCAAAAAACTGCAGCTTTACTCTGTCGCATATCGCCTACTCAGAGGCGATCTCTGCCTAACATACAAAGCTATGTCAAACCCAGAGCTGTTGGACATGCTCCACTTAAAGAAATCCCAATCCCTCCGAGCTACACACTGTAGGGACCTAACCCTTGTCACCACAATAAACAGAACATGCTGGAGGGATAGATTCCTGTCCCAGAGACTTCCCATGCTGTGGAACAGACTACCTGTTTGTGTCAAACAGAGCTCCTCATTAGCACTCTTCAAGAAAAATCTTGATGATTGGATGGGAAATAGGAAATTCACCCTAGGGATCACTTCTGTGGCTCTGCTCGACAGGGGCACAGGAAAATAATTTTCTTGGGTGGCGAAAGCCAAGGTACTTTTTTGGCTAGGCTTATATAGGCCCTAGGGCCAATAGCCTAGTACCTACCTATGAACCTATACACACACACACACACACACACACACACACACATATATATATATATATATATATATATATATATATCTTTGTGTGTGTGTGTATATACATATATATATATATATATATATATAGCTTTGTGTGTGTGTGTATATACATATATATATATATATATATATATATATATATATATATATACACACACACACACACACACACACACACACACACACACACACATATACATTGGATATAAAAAGTTACACACCCCTGTTAAAATGCCAGGTTTTTGTGATATAAAAAAATGAGACCACAATAAATAATTTCAAAACTTTTCCCACCTTTAATGTGACCTATAAACTGTACAATTCAATTGAAAAATAAACAAATCTGTTAGGGGAAACAATATAAAAAATAAAAAACTTACAATAAGCTGGCTGCCTAAGAATGGTTATTTCGCAAACAGTAATCCCTGAACATCGCTTTCATCGAATAGCGAAATCATTATAAAAAAAATCATTCAAAGGTAATAGTTGGCCAACAACAAGGAAGTGGGGCGATGTGCCACCCACACCCTCCATTGTGGGGGGGGTGTTGCGCTACCCACACTCCCCAACTATATATACCAACGCCGAGATCACATTACCGTGGGAAAGAGTACAAATTTTAAAAGGTTTTGTTTAGTTTACTTACTATAGTGTACATGTAAGGGTCATACACATAACACTAATCAATAAATTAGTACTACTAGATATTGATGTACTCTTGATGAGATGGATAGCTGCATGGCTTACAAATAGGACATGGCAAGTATCATACAGCAACTGGACAGGTGAAATCCTTGTTTACACTCAGGGCATCCCACAGGGCTCTGTCGTAGGCCCTTACTTGTTTAGATTGCATCTTTCAGACCTAATTTTTTCATCTGAGGTGTTCTACAGTCTCTGTGCAGACGACCTGAAACTGGGTAAACTGATTACATGTGTTACGGATAAGGAATGTCTGCAAAATAACTTGACTAAGTTACCCATTTGGGCACAGGAGAATAATATGCTGATAAATACATGCAAAACTAAGCATATGAGATTTGGTAGGCATAAATTGAAAGGTGAATATTTAATACAGCACACAGTGATTGAAACTGTAGACTCATTTAAGGACCTGGGTGTATGGGTAGATTCAGCTATGAGTTTTTCTAATCATATCAACCAATTGGTTACTGATAATTATAGAACTGTAGGTTGTATAAAAAGATTTATAAAGTCTAGGAAATCAGAAATAATGAAGTCATTGTTTGTTAGTTACATTAGACCCAAATTTGAGTATGGAATAACAATATGGAAACCCTGTAAGAAAACAAGCATGAGTAAACTAGAAAGAGTACAATGGAAATATCCCAAGGTTAACCATGGATTTCAAAATTTAAGTTACTATGAAAGACTAAACTATCTGAACTTGTACAGTGCCTCTTACAGATATCTAAGATGAGATCTTATTCAGGTATGTGACGCCTGTGCACTGGCTCAGCAATCAAGGAGCCTCAATCCTCACCACTAACATCAGTGAGGGGTATCCATATAGGGAAGGGATAATAAATACACACACAGAAATTACAATTTCCCTTAAGAGCACACAGAGATCACAGTCAGTCTGGGGCTGGTTTCTCCCTTTCTCTCCAGGTCCCCAATAAGACTCCCCACTGGCACAGCTATAGGGTCCAGATCTCAGGCTAGTGGGCAAGCTAAAAGCTCCAGCACCCTCACTGTCCAACCAGTGCTTTGTGTCCCTGCCCAAGTAGCTGACACACACATGTTGAGATAAGAGTTATATACAACCACACACACTGCTGAAGGCTGGCTGGGCCCTCCAGCTGTGCCCCTTTTACCCAAACTATACGGTAGAAATCACTGCCACTACCCACTAATATTTAGCAGCTACCAAAAGGCCCTTATGAATGGGTGTCCAAGTATACATCACTGCCACTACCCACTAATATTTAGCAGCTACTAAAAGGCCCTTATGAATGGGTGTCCAGTTATGCTGTGCAATAGTATTATCCAAATGGTAGATGCAACTGAAAAGTCAAGCTTTATTGAAGTGGCTTGGCCAGTATCACTATATACATGCAATGCACTCTATTGCTTAAATTATCTTTACACAAAACAGCCACAGTTGAAAGGTTTCAAAATATTTAATAACAAATAATAAAAACACAAGACAATACTTCTTACTACACAGTGCTAGTCAAGAGTTCAGAGATCACAGAGAAATACTTAAAATAATACAGTAGAAAAGTTCTGACATCAATACAGAAAAAAGACTAATCTAATCTTCGTAGTTCCTAGCTATATCTAAGAGAAAACACAGTCCTAAAATAAACTTGCATATAGAGCAAGACAGTGCTGGTGATGTTGGAGGTTCTCAAGACTAATGCTCAAATGCTCTCTGATTCACACTCCTTAAATTGAAAACATAGTGCCACTAATTCATTTCAGATTACATCAATTCTTTCTGGTTCCCAGGCTAACAGACACTCAGAGGTTAATAGCCATTTTCATCTTGCAGCTGGTCAGGAAGCCAGAGCAGTAAAATAAATTATACATGCAAATTCTAGCAATTAACTCTTGTCTCAAAACAATAGCCATAATTCCTTCATCCAGACATCTCGGCTCCAGGTTTTAGATCAAAGAATTATACCATGCTTGACTTATCAGCTTTCCTGCAGCAGAGTGCAATGTGGTTACATTTTTGAAACTGAACATTTAGCAAAGAGAACAAGCCTGTCGCTTATATTAATATTTACAAATGACAGAATTATCTACAAAATTCTTTCTAGCTAGGCTGGCAGCCTTCCCCTATCTTCAGACATCTCCCCCCTGGAGAACTCAAGCTAGTTTTTCAAGCGTCCCTTGAGAAATGTTGCTTGAGAAGGTTAGGTCTGTCAGAGTATACCTTACTCCATTCCCTGTCTTGATAGCCAGTCTATGTTGGCACTGCTAATCCCACTGTGGTGCTGCCCTGACATGTCATATACTTGCAACCCTCGGATCCATCTTAGCAACTTGGCATTTTGCTGGCTGGCTCTGTTTAACCATGTTAGGGGATTGTGATTTGTAACTACAGTGAATTTTCTTCCATACAGATAAGGCTGAATTTTCTGCAATGCTGACACTATGGCTAGACATTCCTTTTCTGCAGCTGCATAGCATTCCTCTCTGGGTTGGAGCCTATGACTGAGGTAAACCACTGGGTGCTCTTCTCCCTCTGAAGAATCCGGCTAAGTACAGCCCCCACCCCGTGGTTTGAAGCATCTACCTGCACAACACATTCTTTGCTGTAATCTGGACTGGCTAACACAGGGGGTCCTCCCAAAGCTTTCTTAAGCTCCTGGAATGCCTGCTCACATGCTGGGGTCCACACTACCTTATCTGGCCTGTTTTTCCTTGTCAGGTTTGTGAGGGGAGCAGCTATGGTACTATAATTGGGGATGAACTTTCTGTTGTACTCTGCTGTCCCTAAGAATGCCCTCACCTATTTTTTGGTAACCGTTGCAGGCCATACCTGGATGACTTCCACTTTGGCAGGTTCTGGCCTGATCTTATCACCCCCCCCCACTCTATGTCCCAGGTAGGAGACCTCTGCCATACCCACCTGAAATTTGCTGGGTTTAATGGTCAGTCCTGCCCTCTGTGGTCTGCCCAGCACCTCCCTGACATGGTGAAGGTGCTCTTGCCAGGAATGGCTGTAGACAACAATATTATCTAGGTAAGCAAGGGCTAATCCTCCTGCTAGGATACTATCTACCAGCCTCTTGAAAGTTGCTGAGGCATTTTTCATCCCAAAGGGCATCTTTGTGAACTAATACAAGTCAAAAGGAGTCACAAACGCTGACCTCTCTCTAGCACTGGGAGTCAAGGGCACCTCCTAGTAACCCTTGGTAAGATCAATGCTTGTAAGATGCTTGGCCCCACCCAGCTGCTCTTGAGCCTCATCTGTCCTAGGCATGGGAGTAAGCATCTGACTCTGTGTGACTATTTAATTTCCTGTAGTCCACACAGAACCTGGTGCTGCCATCCTTCTTTGGCACCAGCACCACTGGGGAGGCCCAGGGATTGTTGGATTCTTGAATTACCCCTAGTTCCAACATTTCCTGTATCGCACCCTTATAAGGGGCCTGCCTAATAGGCCATTATGGTCCTGTATCCACCTGGTGCTGCACCAGGTGGGTGCACCCTGGTTTCCCAGAGAACATGTCCCCAAACTCCTGTAACACTGCTCAGATTTCTTGAACCTGGGTAGGCGATAACTGCTGGGACATTGCTATCCCTTCCACTGAGGTGTCAGTCCAAACCTCACTGAGGAGATCAGTTACCAGATCTCCCTCAGACTCCTCCTGCAATCCACTGCAAATGCCCAGAACAAGGGCCTCCCTATCATGGTAAGGTTTCATCGTGTTAACATGGTACAGTTTGTGCTTCTGTCTCCTGCCTAGGTTCTACCATGTAGTTAACATCACTTACCTTTCTTACCACCTTGTAGGGTCCCTCCCAAGCAGCTTGCAGCTTGTTGTATCTGACAGGAATGAGAACCATTACCTGCTGTCCTACAACATACTCTCTAGCTGGAGCAGTCAAGTTATACCATACCTTTTTTTGTCGTTGGGCTTCTGCCAGGTTTTCCTGGGCCTTGTCCTGAGGCTTAGCACATATGCCACAACAGACTCCTTGTGAGATTCGCACTCACCTTCCCACTCATCTCGAATTAAATCTAGAGGTCCCCTCTCCCTATGCCCATACAGTAACTGAAAGGGTGAAAAACCTGTGGATTCCTGGGGAACCTTTCCATAAGCAAACAGATGGGGCAAATATTTGTCCCACTCCCTGTTAACCTGGTCTGCAAATGCCCGTAGCATCGACTTGATTTTAGAGTTTAACCTCTCAACAACAACATTAGTCTGGGGATGGTAGGGGTGGTCTTCAGGTGCTTCACCCCACAGTACTTCCAGAGACAAGCCAGCAGGTCTGACATGAAATTAGCACCTCTGTCAGTCAGTATTTCTTTTGGGAAACCTACCCTGCTGAAAATCTATAACAAAGCATTTGCCACTTTTTCTGCCTCAATGGAGGATAAAGCCACTGCCTCAGGGTATCGTGTAGCATAATCCACTACCACTAGGATATACGTTTTCCCTGTGGAACCTGGGGTATTCAGAGGCCCCACAATATCCATAGCTACCCTTTGAAATGGCTCCTCAATCACAGGCAAAGGCATCAAAGGAGCTCTCACCTTGTCTCCTGCCTTGCCTACCTTTTGGCACTTCTCACAGGTCCTGCAGTACCCTGTTACATCTCTGGAGATTCCAGGCCAGTAGAAGTTCTGCATAATACATCTCTTTGTACGTTTTATGCCCATACGACCTGCTAAGGGAATATCAGGGGCTATGGCTAGAAACACCAGATGGTAGGCTGTAGGCACTACCAACTGCTGTACCCTCTCACCTTCTAGCCCTCCCTCAGGGGTCCACATTCTATACAGCAACCCTTCATCCCAGTATACAGATTCCCCCTTCCTTTGATAATCAGGTGCCTCACTAGCTACCTGCCTCAGGCCTTGCAGTGTTGGCTCTGAGAGCTGAGCCTGTCTCAACTCTCTCTTTGTAACCCTGCCCAGCTCCCCTTCCACAGGAAGTCTGACATCCTCTAACAGTGCCTCACTGTCAGCCTGGGTACTACTACTCACCTCTACCCTTGCAGTAACTCTGTCCAAGGGAACATCAGTACCCACAAGTAGCTGTGGTTCACATTCAGTCTCACTGCTACAGAATAGCTCCCTCTATTAAGTAACCACCTCACCAGTCCTGGCTGCAAGTATGTAGTCTGTTTGGGTCTCCCCCAGGCTACCAGACCCACATGCTTATCTCCTAGCTTGACTGCATGTAACTGCATAAGCACATGGTACTGCCTCATCCAAATCCTTCTGTATCAGGACATCTGCAAGATGGTAGTTTGGTACACTTGTCTCAAGACAACCTACTATTGGCATTTTGTCTTTCCCATTTACTTGCTCTCTCACCTTTTGTTCCACACTTTGCCTCCTTGGACATCTGTATGCCACATGGCCCCAC